>NC_056728.1:606731463-606946463 GCF_019279795.1 Protopterus annectens | reverse complement strand
GCATAAACCAGTCCATTCATTCTTTTAAATTTCCTGAAGAACCTGACTACTTTTTACACTCAGCAGAGGAACTGAATGCTATTCCCTTACTCACTGGGGGAAGACATAGAAGTTTATCATGAACGGGGCACTAATCCATCACTAGACACATATAAACACACATATCGACACACACACACACACACACACACACACACACACACACACACACACACACACACACACACACGCACACAGACACACACATGCATGCACACATACACTCAGTCTCATGCACCCATACACACACACACACACAAAGATATACATATGTATGCACATATATGTACATACAAAAGCACACAAACACACACACACACACACACACACACACACACACACACACACACACACACACACACACACACACACACACGCACACAGGCACACACGTGCATGCACACATACACTCAGTCTCATGCACCCATACACAGACACACACACACACACACAAAGACATACATATGTATGCACATATATGTACATACAAAAGCACACAAACACACACACACACACACAAACACACACACACACACACACACACACACACACACACACACACACACACACACACACACATATATATATATATATATATATATATATATATATATATATATATATATATACACTTTTACATGTGATAACTCTGAAATGGCAGTCGCATGCAGGAGGAAACTGAAGTACCTAAAAAAAAATCAAAGTCAGGGGAAGAGGCGCCCACTCCATTCAAAAAGCATTCTATCCTAGAAATGAAATGCTTATTTTTGTGTGAAATTTTTTAGATGTGGGCATGAATAAAGATTGTATTGGCTGCTTTAGGACTAGCTTGTATTGTAAACCATGCAGAAAAAAGGTATACTAATTATGTATTATGTATCTATAGTATCTAATATGATTTATGCTTTAATATTGGAAGTTACTATGCCATGCTAGCATTTTGTCTGCACCAAGTTGTTTTTAGTATAATTGTATGGTCGATTTGCATAGCTGCACCTTGTTCAGTAATGTTATTCATGTAATTGTGTTGTGTGTAGACATCTCATACTGGTGTCTAATTATTTCTATATAATTGTGCTGTTACTGGTGGATAGAATCACATTAGACAACCTCGACAGAGTGCTGCTCGCTATATTTTTATCTGTGACTGCATAACTGTCTTGAGGTTTCTTCTAACAGATGTTTTTTTCAATTGGCTCAGTATCTGCATATAATAGTAGTTGGTTCAAGACATATATTTTCCTGCATACGGTAGCTATTTGCTCAGTTTGTTTTTTATAATCTTTATAATATATCTTTACCATCTCAAAGTGCTTACTCCTCTCTGTACTCTTCTTTTCTAGATCCAACACCACTCTTAAGTATTCAACTGCGGTACCACCTATACCATTCTTATAAGAAAAGCGCAGTCCGGGTCTGAACTGTCTGCAAACAGCTAAAGTTAACTTTGAGTATGTGTCTACCTGTTTGAGCCAATATTCATTATCCCCTGGAGAACACTCTGCTTTGGCTTGTAAGCAGCCCCCCCACCACACACACATACACACACACACACACACACACACACACACACACACACACACACACACACACACACACACACACACACACACACACACATCTTCCACTTTCTCTTATTCCCTTCTGTTAGCAAATAGTATCCATAACTGATCAATACTGTGTGTTTGTTAATCTAAACTCAGACCACAGTAGCCTACTGATGCAAGGTTATCCTGTTTTTTCACCTGAGAAATTGTTAAGAAATGACTTACAGTTTCAGAGCAGTCCTTGGTCAATTGTGATTGTTTCTTAAACACATACTTGTCTTTGCTTTAGCTCATTAGCAGCAGTACAAAGAACTGCCTGCTCACACCCTTGTTCTCCCCTCCCCCTTCCCTGTTTATTACCTTAAGACAATCCCAAAGTTAATAAATATTACCTGTGGCAGGCAC
Source organism: Protopterus annectens (assembly GCF_019279795.1). Taxonomy (NCBI): domain Eukaryota; kingdom Metazoa; phylum Chordata; order Ceratodontiformes; family Protopteridae; genus Protopterus; species Protopterus annectens. Next base: position 606,944,472 of record NC_056728.1, on the reverse strand, counting down.
CATTTTTAAAACTACAACCACCCTTGTCACTATCATATGTTCATTTATCAGTTAACTATGTTACCTGATTGTTTCCAGCCCCCTCATAAGAGCAACTAACAGGGTCTCTACCCGCTTCGTTCCCCACCCTGCCCCCTATTCCCTCCCATCCCCAGTGGTCCCATCTTTATTACACTGACAAACCCCTCCCATCTTTCCAATAGCCAACCACAGCGCTAACCCAACAGTACCTCCTCCATCTTTTCACTACTATCACACCTCCTCCGCTAACATGTACAAGCATACCTTACCTATGCCCACTGCATGCACTCTCCTTGCATATCTTACATCCTACCAAAGCTCCATCATTCCCCCACTCAACCACTACCACTGTACTACTACTCACACCACCACTCATGTCTCACCCTCACTCAGCTCCCCTCCCACCAACTCAAGAACCTTCCATATGCACCCCCACATATTCTACCAACTATATTACTCAAACATAAAGCATCCCTACAACTTAACATGATAACCCTCCCACCATACCTATTACGCACAGAGCACAATCATAAAGTTTCCCTTATAAACAAACACATTCAACAACTGAGAAAACTAATAACTTTATGCATATCAAAACTAGCCCTAAGTGGCGACATCCACCCCAACCCTGGCCCTACCATCTCCAACCCCAATCCTCATAATCAGACTAGAAACCACAACTTCTCCCATATTACAGCCATTAGAAAGCCAAGTGACTTCCTTCTACTAAGCCTAAATATTAGAAGTATATCCAACAAAGTCCATGAACTCCATGCCACCATAGACTTGTACTCCCCAGATATAGTCATCCTGATAGAAACCTGACTAAAACCTCATATTGCCAGTGAGCAAATACTCCCTACAGGTTATGGCATACTAAACAAGAAAGGAAGCGGTGTAGCTATAATATTTAAACAGCATCTAAACATCCAGATCTTAAAATCATCAGCTCCACAAATAGGCAGTGAAGAAATAATATATACCAACCTCAAAATAAACCAAAACAAAACCATCAACATAATTGGATGCTACTTCCCACATGGCCAAAACACCCCTCCACTAGAAAACCTCCTCAGCTGGTCTACCCACCATCTCTCCCAAGAAACTATCATTTTAGGTGATTTCAATATTGACTGGCAGTCCTATTCTGGCAACCATCCAACCCATCATGTAAACCTTCATGGCTTCACCCAACTAGTCCAGTCACCAACCAGGATAAATAAAAACTCCAGCAAGCAAACTACCCTGTATTTGATACTAGTCAGTAAGAGCCCCAAGTCATATATAACAAGCTGCTTATCAGATAGCCTCAGTGAACACTCCCCAACATTCCTACTCAAAAAATACCTATACCAAGCTAAACCTGTCATCTACTGTCAGATACGTAAAAAACTAAACTTTAACCCACTCACATTCATCTCATCCCTCAAAGAATGTAACTGGCATCCTCTAAAGTACCTCAGTCTTGATGACGCAGTTGAATTTTTTAATACTACCATCCTGAGCATCCTTAATTACCATGCCCCCATAAGATTTTCCAGAATCAAAGCACAACCCTCCCCATGGCTACAGAAAACCACTAAGTCAGAAATGAAAAACAGGGATAAAGCCTGGGAGCACTGGCGCAAAACCAAAACCCCCTCAACTAGACAGAAATTCCTAGAAGTATGCAATAGAGTCAAAAAGCTAATAAAACAGGACAAATTCCAATACTACCAGTCTGCCCTAGACTCCTCCCAACACAGCCTCAAACAATTCTGGTCCTCCATAAACTCCATCCTCCACCCAGGTAAAGTCAGTACACCTCCTCCTAACATCCCTCACTCCTCAGAAAATATTGCTACCTCATTCAACGCACACTTCACACAAACCATACTATCACTAGCTAACCAACACAACTTCCCCCTCAACTCCAACCCACACCTTCAACTAGTAATCTCCCCACTGCCTTCTCTTTTTTTCCTGTACCTACCTCCAACATAAAAAAACTCTTTTAAACTTAAGCCCACCAAATTAGCAGCAGTCAACCTCCCAAGTGAATACCTACAAATTGCAGCTGATGCTGTGGCCTACCCAGTATCCATCTTGATTAACCGATCTCTTTCAGAAAGTTATGTTCCCACACTGTGGAAAGTATCACATATAATTCCCCTCCACAAAACTAACCAATTACCACCCCATAGCTATTCTCTCTCCACTCTCCAAAATACTAGAGAGATGCATACACTCTCAGGTCTCAGACTACCTCCTTACTAACAACCTCCTTTCCAATACTCAGCATGGTTTCGGACCAAACCATAGCACCACCACTGCCTTACTCTCCTTTACTAACACTATCCTTCAGCATAAAAACAATGGCTATCTCTCCTCTGCTACTTTCCTAGACCTATCTAAAGCATTTGACATGGTCCCACACAAACAACTTATCTCTGTCCTCATTAACCTATCCTTCTCACAATTAGTCACCAACTGGTTTCAGAGTTACCTGTCTGACTGCCAACAATCCGTTGTATGGCAGAATGACATATCTCCCCAACTACCTTTCTCCATAGGGGTTCCCCAAGGATCCATCCTTGGACCCCTACTCTTCTCTGTTTTCACCAATAATCTAGCCTCTGCCACCAAACATGGCACACTCATACAATACGCAGATGACTCAACCATTATCTGCTCAGCCCAGTCCCTACCCAAACTGCAAAACGTCACACAGGAAGCCTTTTCCTCTGTTGAAACTTGGTTATCTGATGCCCAATTAATACTCAACCCAAACAAAACTAAACTACTCATCTTCCAACCCACCAAACATACTCAAAACAACTCTCACTTTAACATCACAGCAAAAGACAACACCACTATATGCCCAACTGAACACACCAAATCACTAGGAGTGGAAATAGACAATAAACTAAAATTTGACATTCACATATCCATGACAATAAAAAAGTCCACAAAAAACTAGGAGCATTATACAGAAATAAGCAACTTCTCACCAAAGCAGCAAAGATTTCAATATCAAATTCCCACCTTATCTCCACCCTACTTTATGCCTCTCCAGTATATACCAACCTAAGGCAATGTGATGGAAACAAGCTAGAGACCTGCTTCAACAAAATCGCCAAATTCGCCACAGGGGCATCCTACCGTAGTCACCACTGTCTCTCACTTGCTGAACTGGGCTGGCTTGAACTCCCTCACCTCCTTCAGTGGTATCAACTCTCACTCGTCCACAAACTAGTAAACCATCCACTAAATGTCCCATCCCTCCAGAATCTACTCCAACCCTATCGCACCACCAGACTACTAAGATCCAGCAACAAAAATCACTTGCAGATCACTAAAGCCAATAACTCTGCTGGTGAAGCACTATTCTCTTGCACCATAGCCAAATTATGGAACTCCCTCCCACCCACAATTACCTCCATACCATCATGCACCCACTTCAAAACTTTACTAAAAGCGCACCTAAAAACATGCTGGCTATGCCCTTGCAACTCCCACTCTAATATCACCCACCCTATCCATCCACTACCTTTCTTTCCACTCCACTAACTACCTTGATTATAGCAAGCTCAGATGCTCATAAGCCTAGTACTTATTATACAGCAGGAACTTCTTATTGTAACATTTGTTAATGTCTGTTATGTACTTCACAGGTGAAGATTCTAGTTGTCTACTGATGTACTATGTTCTTCATCTGTAAAGATGTTGTAATGAATTGCTATGTAAATTGTTAATCGCTATGTAATCCAATGTAACTACTGTCTGTTTATTTTAACTGTGGAGCTTTTCTCTCCGGGCCTCCGCTGAAAATGGACCTACGTCCAGTTGGACACTCCCGATCAACAAATATAAATAAATAAATACTTCATAGATGTAGTATGCATCCTGCTTTTGTGTATAGGAATGTTATGAAAAGTCAGTTTTTAAAGATTTCTAGATTGTGCAGTGGGGAAGCAGACTTAAAGGAAGCTTTTGATACTTTATGTATTGAGTTTCAAATCAGGAGTTATAATTAGAATGAGATACTTTGGGTCAGGCTTGAAGTTGAGTTTATGAGATATGATAAACAAAGACATTGGCAACCTTCAAACACTGGACCCCACCCAGTTTGGGTTCGTGAAGGGCCAATCTTGTCTCCTGAACCTGACTGACTTCTTCAAATCAGTCTCCAGAGCTGTGGATGAGGGTAAGGCGGTCCACACAGCCTATCTGGACCTCGCCAAGGCCTTCGACATCATCCCCCACTCTAGAATCATAGATAAACTTACTAAGCTGGGCATAAATCCCTACATCACTCAATGGGTTGCCAACTGGCTTACTGACAGAACCCAGACTGTAAAAGTAACCGACTCCAAATCCAGCTCCAGACAAGTGAAAAATGGAGTACCTCAGGGTTCAGTCTTGACTGCTCTTGTTTGGCATCTACTTCTCTGAAGTACAGGCCAACACTAAGGGACTCTGGCTAACAAAGTTCGCAGATGACTGCAAACTGGGAGCCATTATTGAATCCCAAAATGATGTGGATATTCTACAAAAGGGCCTTACAGAAACAGATGCTTGGTGCCAGAGCCATGGGCTCAAGCTTAATGCCAGGAAATGTATAGTTATCCCCTTTGGGAAAAAACATGTACCCATGAATTACCACGTAGGTGGCAGTACACTAAACACTGAAAGTGTGATGAAAGACTTAGGGACATAGATGGACAGCGGTCTCACCTTCGATAACCACATCGCCACAACAGTCAGGAAATCCTTCTATGTGGCACACCTCATCACTAAGGGCTTTTCATCCAGAAAAAAGGAGGTCATTGTCCCACTGTACTCATCCCTCATTATACCCATTATAGAGTACAATGCCCCATTTGGTATGTACATCACAAGACATCTGCAACAGCTGGAAAGGTCTGAGAAATACCTCACTAAAAGAATCACCAGCCTAAAGCAGATGCCCTATGCTGACCATCTAAAAAAACTCCAGCTATACTCTGTGGCATATCGTCTACTCAGAGGCGATCTCTGCTTAACATACAAGGCCATGTCAAACCCTGAGCTGTTGGACATGCTCCACTTAAATATATCCCAATTCCTCAGAGCCACACACTCCAGGGATCTAAACTTTGTCATCACAATGAACAAAACATGCTGGAGGGATAGGTTCCTGACTCAGAGAGTCCCCCTACTCTGGAACAGACTGACCATACATGTTAAACAGTGCGCCTTCTTTGCCCTCTTCAAAAGGAACCTTGACGATTGGATGGGAGATAGGAAATTAACCCCGGGGATCACATCAGTTGCCCTGTTAGACAGGGGTCCAGGGAAGTAAATATTGTGCAAAGAAATATCCGGGGAATTGTTTGGCTAGGCTTGTATAGGCCCTAGGGCCAATAGTCTAGTACCAACCTATGAACCTATGAACCTATGATCTTGCTAAACCCTATTTTTTTGATCGAACATCAACTGTTACTGATAGGACTGATGTTTCTCAATCACCCAATTTAGTTTGTGTACCTTTAACATATACGGCTGATGTGCATGACATCTGTTACACTGTGAAAAGACATTGGTCTATTTTAACAGCCAATGAGAAGCTTAGACCTATTGTTGGATCTATGAATAGCTTCCCATTTAAAAATAATCAGTCGCTGAAAAGACAACTGTGTTACAAGAGTTTTATACTTAGGGATGCTGAAAATATTGATTTCATGGGCACGCTCCCTTGTGGCTGTTGTAGAGCATGTGAATATATAGATCCAGTGACACACTTTCTTCATCCGGATACAGGGACGCAGTTGGAATTGAAGGTTTGTACTAATTGTATCAGTAGAAATGTAGTGTATTTAGCTAAATGCACTGTTTGCACATAATTTTATGTAGGCAAAATGAATTGTGCATTAAAAGATCAAGTCTTGCAGCATGTTTATGATATATGGAAAGGCAAATGTTTTTAATGCACTAGCTAAACATGTTGTTTTAAATCATGATGCCAAACACTCTTTTAAGGTTTTTTCTACAGTTTATTAAAGAGGACTTGATAGTAGAGGATATGATTGAGTGGGCAGAAACTAATTGGATTGTTTTGCTGCAAGCCGACTAAGGTTCATAGGTTTATAGGTGTGTACTAGGCTAATGGGCCTGGGGCCTTTACAAGCCTAGCCATAGGATTAGCCTGGCATAATGCCACCCGACCATAGTTCACAGTGCCTCTGTCAAGTTGAGCCACTGGTGTTATCCCCGGGGTGAATTTTCTGTTTCCCATCCACTCATCAAGATTTCTCTTGAAGAGGGTCAGCAAGGTGCTCTGCTTGATATGTATGGGAAGTCTTTTCCATAGCATGGGCAGTCTCTGGGTTATGAACCTGTCCCTCCAACATGTTCTGTTAATTGTGGTAATGAGGTTGAGGTCTCTGGAGCATATGGTGCGGAGGGATTGGGATTTCTTTAGATGTAGCATTTCTAGCAGAGCTGGGTCAGACATAGCTTTGTAAGTCAAGCAGAGATCGCCTCTAAGTAGGCAATATGAGACAGAGAATAGTTGGAGTTTTTTGAGTCTGTCCATATAGGACTAGTGTTTAAGGCCTATGATCCTTTTTGTGAGGTATTTTTGCAGCCTCTCCAGTTGTTGCAGGTGTCTAGTGAGGTACATGCCAAATGGAGCATTGTACTCAATGATTGGCCTAATGATGGAAGAGTAGAGGGAGACAATGACCTCTTTCTTCCTGGATGCAAAACTCTTAGTAATGAGATGTGCCATATAGAAGGACTTTCTGACCACAGTGGCAATGTGATGATCAAAAGAGAGGTTGCTGTCAACCTGTGTTCCCAGATCTGTTATAACATCTTCTGTGTTCAGTGGACTACCATCAATGTGGTAAATCACGGGAACCGTTTTTTTTCCAAAGGGTATGACGACACATTTTTTGGCATTGAGCTTAAGGCCATGGTTCTGACACCAGTCATTGGTCACAGTGAGGCCATTCTGTAGGATGTCAACATCACTTGGGGAGTTAATAATAGCTCCCAACTTGCAATCATCTGCAAACTTTATCAGCCAGAGTCCCTTCATGTTGGCCTGGACTTCAGAGAAGTAGATACCAAACAGGAAAGGACCCAGGACTGAACCTTGTGGGACTCCACTTGTGACTAATCTGCAGTCTAACTTGGAGTCAGCTACTTTCACACTGTGGGTTCTATCTGTGAGCCAGTTTGCAACCCACCTAGTGATATAGGGGTTGATGACAAGCTTAGTGAGTTTTTCTTTGATTTCTGAGTGGGGAATGGTATCAAAATCCTTGACCAGATCAAGGTAGGCTGCATGAGCCACCTTGCCTTCATCCACAGCTCTGGTGACTGACTCAAAGAAGTCGACCAAGTTGAGCAGGCATTATCTACTCTTCACAAAACCAAACTGTGTGGGATCTAGAGTTTGGAGATTCCCTATATCCTTGTTTATTAGGTCCATGATGATGTGTTCCATAGCTTTACATATCAGACTCATCAGGCTAATGGAGCGATAGTTCCCAGGGTCTGTAGTTGCTCCTCCTTTGTGGACAGGGATAACTGTAGCAGTGTGTTCTGGCTTAAATGCTGTGGTCCACTGAAACCTTCTTTTAAGGCATGCCTCCTTATTCATTGATTGTTTTAATTTGATTACTTGATTGTTTTACTGATTGTAGTATTTAAGAAGTTATTTTTCCTGCTTTCTCTGTGGTCTGATGAAGTGTGCTATACGTGAAAGCATATACCTTTGTTTTATACTTGGATTAAAAAAAGTTTTACTAGTCCTTGGCCAAGTTGGTTACGTTCTTTATGTTTTTTCATTCTAGAGCTGTAATAGTGAAGTGAGTGACATGAAGTAGCAACATTAACCAATTGTTGATTTCAAGGCATTAACTAATTGTTGATTCTGAGGCTTACTGTTATTGGTTATATTCTTTTTGTATTCTCCAAGGGTGAACCTGAAAATGGTCCATGAGATCAGTGTTATACCCCATTTAACAAACTGAAAATAAGTAAATAAATGCATACATAAATGAATGAATGAATAAACAAATAAATAAATATATCAAGTAAGAAAGAAAGAAAGAAATTATTTTTGCCAGTTTAATTGCATCTACACAATTTAGGTATGTAAGATAAAAAACATAAAAAATATATTTCCCTCACATTTTCTGGGACTATTTCCTGAAGATATTAAAATAAAATTCATTGGGTGGTTTGTTTCCTCTAGTAGAATGTTTTATTATATAATAACAAGATGATTATATAATAACAAGATGGTTACCATAGAAACTAAAATAGTATAGATTCATAGGAGATTACTAGGTTAACAACTCAAGAGCCTTTACAGGCCTAGCCAATATAACCCTATTTTAGCTAATATATGACCCATATGGGCAGGAGAATGACACGAGTCTGTGCCTATGACTTGAATTAGTTTACAGCTTTTACAAACTGCCACTGTCCATAAAGGACATAGGCACTACCCGAGGTGTGAATTTTTGATTTTGCATCCATCAGTCCTGATTGGTCTTGAAGAGGGCCATGGAAGGACTCTGTTTAACAAATAAATGAGAAACCTGTTCCAAAGAAGAGGCTATCTCTGAGACAAATATCTGCACAAACGGCATGTTCTGTTTGATTCACTGATTAAATTTAGATCCCTAGAATGGGTGACTCTCATGCTGTTTGTCTTGCGGATATGTAGCAGCTCCATCAAGGCTGGATTTGTGAGTGCCTTGTAGGTCAGGCATAAGTCACCCCTTAAGAATACATAGGAGACATTGTAAAGGGAAAGGGCTCTCAGTCTGTTTGCATAGAACATCCTGTTAACACTCTATTTTCTTAGTGAAGAACCTCTGAGGTCACTTAATCTGTTGTAAGTGCCTAGTCAAGTACATTCTACATGGCACATTGTACTTAATTATTGGTCTAATGAGGGCTGTGTACATTGGGACAATAATCTTCCTGGATTTGGATGTCATGCCTTTTCTTATAAGTTGTGCCACCTAGAAGGACTTCCTAACCACTGTAGACACATGACAGTCAAAGTTCAGGCTACTGTCTATCTGTGAACCTCACCTCTGAGTCTACTCTTAGGGGTGTGCTGTTAATGTTGTAGTTAGCAGGGATATTTGATTTCCCAAAGGGTAAGATAATGCATTTCTTTGCATTTAATTTCAGGTCGTGGTTCTGACTCCAATCATTTGTCTGATTTAGACCCTCTTGAAGGATAGCTACATCACTGGGGGATTCAGTGATTGCCCACAGCTTGCAGTTGTGTGCAGTCTTCCAGAGGCCTTCCCCATTGGCCTTGGCATCCAAAAAGTATATTCTGAAAGGAGTTGTTCCAGCACTGAGGCCTAAGGCACACAATTAATAATTGGCCTCTTTCTGGAACTAGAATCACCTACATTAACCAGATGTCCTGTCCTTAAACCAACTGGCTATCAATCTGGTGACAGAGGGATTTATGCCCAGTTTTGGGAGTTTACTTATAATACCTGAGTGGAGAATTGTATCAAATGCCTTGGCTATTTCGACGTAGGTGGTATGTACTGTTTTGCCCTCATCCATAGCCTTAGTGACTTTCTCAAAAAAGTCCACAAGATTAAGTAGGCTTTACCTGCCCTTAAAACCAAATTGGGTTGGGTCTTATGGCTGGAGGTTTCCTATGTCCTTATTTGCCATGTCCATGATTATTCTTTTTATGGCCTTAAAAATAAGACTAGTCAAGCTTGTGAGTCTATAATTATCCAGATCATTTGATGTCGTCACTTATGCAGTGGATGACAATAGCTGTTCTTCATTCTATCAGAGCAAAGCTGGTCCTGAGGCGGTGACTATATAGAGATCTTATTGTTCCAGATAGGTCCTGGTTTAAGTTATTTAAGAGGCACCCTGGTATATTGTCTGGTCTCTTGAAGTCATGTTTTCAGCTTTAGAGAGTGCAGTGGCTAACCTGTTCATTGGTGATAATTGGAAGAGGAGTGCTGGAGAGTATGTCTTGGGGGAGAACTGGAGGTGATGGAGATGTGAAATTTGAGCTGAATTTATTGACCAGCAGATTTGCTATATCTTCCATCTGAGTAAAGGAGATACCATCTATAACTAATTCCACACATTTTGGATGTTGCCCTTGGTTGCTGACGTAACTGAAAAATGCCTTATGGTATCCTTAGTTTTGGAGGAAATTTTTACCTTAAATTCAGCTTTCAGAGACTTGACTAGTTCCCTGATTCACTTCATTATAGTAATGATGGACTTCTTGCTCTGTTATACACATTTCTACTCATTTCTTGGCAAGATTTTCTTTCTTTTGTTGTACAAACTAGTTAGACCAGGGGTACACCAGAGTAGCTTGTTTTTATGGTTTGACCTGACCTTATATTGGGTTTGGTACTGCCATTTTTATGCAGTTGTTATATGGTCAGCCTTTGTGTATTCCTCTGCATAGGCTTCTGTGTTTTCTGGATTTAGGGGAGCTATGAATCTAGTTATCCTGTCACTTAATAGGAAGTAGTTTGCCTTAGAAAAGTTCTTGAAGTTTTTGGGGTTTAGTGGGAGGACTTGTTTACCTTAATTTCCAAGGAGACTGCTTTGTGATCTAATCTTACAAGTCCGGCATCATACTAGGGGTGGTGCAGCACTCTCCCGTATTTGTGACTACCGGATCTGGGATATGTAGTCCCTTAGAGGGAGTGCAGACCAGCTGCTCCAGGGTATTTGAATTCATAAAGTCAAAAAATCTTTGGGCTTGTATATTAGTGGTCATGAATGCCTCTCAGTTAATGGAAGGATGCTTAAAATCACCCATGCGTGTGGTATTGGGCTGGATGGTGAGTAATGCAAGTAACCTTGGGTTTAATGTGTGGATTTCCTGGTTCATGGAGGAGTACCTACAGCTAACAGAAGTATGGTCATGAATTTTTTCCATAGTTAGCTGGACATGGTGTAAATCAAGCATGCTGTATTGTTTGTCTAGCCCTGAAGTGAGCTTATCCTTAATGCAGATAGATACACCTCTGCCTTTACTGTTTTATGTTCAGTGAGGGAATGAGATGTATGATATGCATTATAGCCATGTACTGCTGGAGTGCTTTCTGTGGCTTTAAACCATGTTTCAGTAACTGCACAGACATCAGCATTCTCCAGGGTGAGGAGTGCTTCTAGGGAGTACAGTTTCTTGTTGAGAATCCTAGAATTGAGCAGTGCCACCTTTAGCTTGTCCTAAACAGCTTTTGCTCTGTTGGAAGGTTTGTCTGTTTGGCAATGCCTAAAAATGGCAATATAGGGATGGATAATGTTTTTTTCAATATCCAAAAGCCTAGAGATGACAGGTGGAGACCATCACTGGCAAAGCAGTGTGGCCTGTCAACCATGTCCTTCCAGGCTGACAAGTATTGAACCCCTTCCGAATGATACCAGTAGCTAAGCAATTGTTAACGTCAGTCATTGTCTGTTTGTATTGTGGCATTATCTTGGAGATGGTAGAATGCAGTGTTAGGCTCATACATGCCTGTGACACATATTCTGACAGTTCATTCATGGCTCTCTTCATATAGTCCAAGGAAGTACAGTATGTCTCAGGTCAGTTATGCCCATATGTACTATGACTGAGTCATACTGGTACTTAGAGGTAAATGACCTGACTGTGTTCTGCTGGATCCTGGCCCCTGACAAGCAACTGACTGTAACCTTCTCTTTATTCAGCCTTGTAAGCGGGACATCAGTGTGTCTCACAATAGAGTCACCTATGACTAGAATGCTGTATTGGGAAATATTTTGCCTTATGCGCTTGGTAGTTGAGACACTGGTAGTTGAGAAAGACAACAGCCCTGATCAAAATGTCTGGCTCCAGAATTATTATTGTGTATGGCGGTACGACCAACTAAATCATGTTGATACTTCTCAGCCTCCCATATAAGTTTTGGTCCCTTCACAGCAGAGAGGAGATATTCCATGTCCCAAGTAACAGTTTCATTGCCATAAATGAGTCCGTGTTAATATATCCTAATCCTTTCCACTACTTCATTGTTATTACATCTGATCCTCATCCTTTGCCTTGTGCTAATGAATCAAGATGGCAGGTTCACGTTGGTCATAATATAGCCATATTAAGTGTCACCCAAATGTCAGATGTTTGTAAGTGAATACCATATCCAGACATGGTTCCAAAAGCGGGTTCCAGTCATACCTCTCAAACTGCACACATTGAAAATGGGAACAAAGACCCTTGAAAAGTAGGACCAGCTAGCTAAATATGTGGACATCTAATTAGCATATAATGTGAATACAAAATAGCACATAACAATTCCCACTAACAATAGTAATGTGGGACACTACTAAAATACATGTTTCTAAAACATAGAGTGATAAAACGGCATTAAATATATAAGTACATTGTCAAAGAGACAGTGAAAAATCAGTGGGCTTTAATGAACTGTGCTGCAAAATTATATCACACAAAGTCATTTATTTTTGCTTCAGAAAAATGGATTTTAAGATGTGTGTTCTCCTTCTTTAAATTATTCTTACCACTAGTATGTTGGTCAAGTAGTGTGGTTTTGTGTGTTCTAGACATTTTCAAAAATTAGATGTGATAAGCAGGATTCTAAAAATTGTGTGAAGAGGTAAATCAAGCCTGTAAACAGAGACATAGCTCCAAAAATATGAACGTTCCTCTTCAACAGGGACAGCTGAGAGGTCTGGTTCCAGTTTTTTTGTTCTGTGTGATGTTCTTAGAATCTTTAACAGAACATTATGGTGGGTATTCTTGTTCACCTTTCTTAGATTCATGGGTTCTTACTAACTTATGGCAAGAAGAGATCATAAAGAAGCTCAGCTACATCACCCAGTACTACTGGGAAAATTGCAGTGCCCTCCATTAAGTAGACTTTCTCTACATTTTCATGGTAAAAACTTGTAGTTACCCACCCAGCAACCCAGACAGGTTTTAAAGGTTGCTAGGGAAGTGATCTGCTTGATAAGTAAAGGGAGCTAGGGTATTTTCCTAGCACTCTCTAAAACCAATCTGGATGGCTGAATGGCATACATTTCAGCTGTCCAGATTTTCACAGAATGCCCAGATTTTTGCTGCGTATTTTTGGTTTGTTCCCCATAAAATTTGCGTTTTTTCTGGCAAGTCACTGAGAACTGATGTCACTAAGTAATGACAGATATTTGAGTTTCAGACTTCATATTCTCTAGAAAATGTATGATAGTGCAAAATTTTATATTCTAGAAAATTTCTAAGTTTATAAGAGCAATATTTAAATTTGTCACCATGTTTAGGCCTTTGCTCCCCATTACTTTGGGCTTTGTCCAGATGTTTTGCACAAATAATGTGAAAGGTGTGTATGATGTGGGATCACAAATTTTCACCAGGAATATGTGGAGAAAGTCTACATAATGAGGGGTACTGCTAGTTTATCATCAGTATCTTATGTTCTTGTCTCAGACAAATTTGCCATGAGTGTAACTATAAACACAAGCTCCAGACAACATGGCTTTAATGATCACAGATCTATGTGAACCCTTTTAGCATAATATGGTCACAAATCTAGTTGGGTTGGTCATGCTAGATGAAAGAGTGCAGTGCTTTTTACAGCCGACCAAAGTAGTTGTTGTAGAACTGCATACTAATGCCTCAGGAGTAGGCACTATGTTGATAATTGAGAGCTCACATGGTGTAATGGTGCTGTTTTGACTGTAGTTTGCAGGACCCTGGGTTTAAGACTTGGCAGGGCTTATTATTTGGGTGGGAGGGTGGCCTAATGGTTAAAGTGTTTGCTTTACAAACACAAGATGCAGAATTTGAGTCTCACAAGGGATAATTAGCTAGGCTTAAAATGGCTCGCAAGGGCAGTTAGCTTAGTACTAATCTGTGAACCTATGAACCTATGTTTGGGCTAGACATCTGAGTGTGATTCTATGAGAAATCAAAGTCATTTTTGCATATGTGTTACTTGCAGGATATCATATCATTTATCTCACTTTCTGAGTTATTTCATGGCCTCTGTAAATGATATTGCAGAGGTATTGAAAGAAAAAAAAGTTTGACATCTTGCAGAATCATTTAAAATGCTTATGATACTCTGGCAGTGGAAGAACAACAAATGGTTTGGCCAGCACAAAGGATAATTATAAACAAAACAATTTAATTACAGAGAGAAGAAGTATTTCACCTGTCAATAAAAACTGAATTCACAAGTAATACAATTGTAAGTAAATAGCAGCAAAAATAATGTGTCTAGAAAACATAAGAGTTGCTGCTGCCTATAACCTAAAATGAGCATGTTTTGTGAGGAAATGTCAAATGGGCTGTATGAGTGCTTGAAAAGAACTACAGAAGGCATGATAGGTATTTAATTAGAAGTGACTATCCCTTTGTAGGCACAGTCAATAGGTGAGATGCATTCTGTGGTGCTGCATTCAGGTTTTGTGAAACCGTACCTGTAAAGGTATGCAGTAGCTTGGCAAAGCACAGGAAAAGGCAACAGAACATGTACATGATCTTTATGAGAGCCATATGAGGAGATAAACAGAGAAAGAGAGATTAGAAGAATATAATGAAACTGCTACCAAGAAAAGAAGACAGACGTATAGAAAAGATGATCATAAAAACTAAAAGGGAAACCATGCATTCTGAGAATAATATGACATTTCTCAAAAATGGACATACAACTAAAAAGTGTAATATCTTTCAACAAAAGGTGAATGGGTTCAGAGTATATTTTTCTGCACCTGTTTCCATAAGAGTTGGTACTAACATGTGGATTGCTTGTCAGCTGCATGATATAACATTATTAAATGTTTGAAAAACTATTAATTTAACCAAAAGCTGCTGAGGTGTTGACTGATTATGCTTTGGTGGTGGGATGCATAAAATAGTAGGGATGTTGCCTGGACAAACAGGGAAAATGCAAACATGTAGTGAAGTTATAGCGAGACTATCTAGCCAGTGCTTTGCACTGTACCTGTTGAGTTCATCTCTAAACTACAGAAGAGATTCTGCCATATAGCTAGAAAACATTGCAGTGCAGAGTTTGAATGGATTCCATTCATATCCTGAGTTAGATGAGGTAATGACAAGCAGCTGCAGCTAAAACATAGTTAGCAACTGCCATGGCAGCAGCCTTCAGATCTGATAGTTAATGTCAGGTTTGAGGGAAGCTGCTAAGGCAAGAAAAGAGCCTTTCCATGCAGTGCTAGCAAGGGGTAGCTCCTCGTTTAATACACACATATACATATATATGTATATTATATATAAGAGGTACAGGAATGAAGAATGACTTTTTGTTGACCTGAGAGAGAAATTCTAGCAAATGATCCAGTGATTCTGGAGGGAAAGATGGGATTTACTCTGTCTCTATGTACTCAGCAATATCGGTGAATTCTGAGCTCATCTGGCGATATTCTTGAAAGATAAAAAGAACACTTTAAAAAAGTCCTGAAAAAAGTGATTATGCTTTTCTCCAATGAAAAAAGATCAGTAAAATATGATATAGTTGATTCCAATTTGGTAGAACAGGATACTTCAGTGATTAAACAATTCTGTTCTGCAAAGCTGTAGAAACAGTCGTGATCTGGCCAGACATGCTGAACACATTGGACATTGTTAGGATGTCCTTGCTAACATACCTTTTTGATGTTACATTGAAGAATAAGATAGTGATTCTGGACTAGCAAGCTGCAGTAGTGGCCTCTGTTTAAAAAGAACAAGGACATGATGGTGCATTCCATTTCGGAAGGTATTACATTTTGCAGCCTCTTTAGGAATGCATAAGGTGCTAGAAAGAAAATAAAATACATATCAGATCCCTTGATTTCAGTAGGACATTGAAGCTCCTTCTTGTCCACAGAACTGTGGATCAGATCTTTACCTTTGCACACAAACTGAAGGGAGTCCTGGGAGGTATGCCAGTATAGGCTACATATGTCATGAACCCTAACATGCCTTGTAGAAACTTTTGTCAGATCCATTACTATATGACATTTATTCCCTGGATTAGTAAAATTACAGTTATCTCCAAACTGTCGCTTTTATTTCAAACATATTCATGTGGATTATAGGACATACCAAGAGTTTGATATTCCCCACCTATTTGTAAATTTTGTGGACAGGATGCCGAGCTCCTTCTAACATTTGGGGACCATCCATTCTCGGGATTTAACAGCTGCATCTGTTTTATATGTAGATTATGTTGTTCTTTTAGCCTCCAGAGACTAAGATTTCCAGTATGCATAGGGCTGAGGGTGAGGTAGCTGTAATAAGTTAGAGGGCATGATTCTGTCTCAGAAAAAAACAGATTGTTCTCTTAAGATGAGAGTGGAACATATTTATTAGGTGAACAACTGAACCATCTTACTGTGTGGGATATAAGTGAAGGTAGAAAGTGGTTAGAGCATTGAGGAATGTGTGGGTGTATGGGTGGACATACTACAGGTGTTCTATTGGACTGTGTTGCTGGATTGACATCTGCCTCACAGTACAACAATTTCTGTTTAACAGTCAGTCTATATCTTTCTCCTCCACTATAGATACAAGTTTCAGTTAGTCACTGACATGATGAGGTTCTTTTGCTATGAAGCTCTCTTTCTCTGTCATAGGGGTTGTGCATTCAAGTACCACTGAAACAAAGATGCCCATCCCAAAGAACATGACTTCAGTGTTGTTCAGATTGCAACCATTGTGGCAGACACAAGGAACTGCATAATATGCAATGCATCAAAATGCGACACAGACATGCAATGCACACTTATGCAGTCATGTGTCATGGTATGACTAAAGAATATCATTTCTGATTAAGGGTTTTGTGATAGCAACAATGCCATTTCCAAAGGTATGCTTACAAGTGTCCTTTAATGTTTGAATGACTGAAAAAATGGACTTGCATCTTATGTTGGTATTTTCCAGAGTTCCTTTGCATGTCGGCCAGCAAAGCAGTGCTATAAAAGTGCATATTCCTAAGAGCTTCCAGAGAGGTAATACTGAGGTATTACATAAGTTTGCATTTTAACTCTAATCATACGAATAAACACGGATGGGTATGATTGTAATTAGGGATGGAAAAATCACAAGCCAATGATCATAGATGCAACTAGAAAAGTACTTTCTGAACAAACTGATAATTACTGCAATTTATGCTACTACCATTCTAGATGGGCTTCCACAGGAAAAGGTAGCTGCAATATCCCATGGTGGTGTCTGCTATAAAAGCAAATGAAAATGTCTGCGCATTAACGGAAGAAGGGAAAGCTAATGTAGGGGAGACTTGGTACAGTGGCAAAGGAGGTCAGCAACCATTTATTCTGTATTTTTATTCATAATAATGTTTACAACATTGCCATTGACTAATCACAAATCATGGCTTAACAGATACAAGGATGACTGATGGTCAATTCAGTTAGATGCTGTTATCTCAATAAAGCTGTTTGACAAATGACTAATTGTTATATATTTATGTGCAGCAACATGCTACAGCAGTGAACACTTAGTCATTGGGTTATGAGTTGCAGATACATGCTGCATGGACATGCTTTTGTTCATTATTATGTCTCCCATGCCATGTTGTTATTTCTGCAACATCACCATCACATTTTGGAAAAGAAGCAGATGGGGCAGTGTGTTTAAACAACTTGTTATGTAGTTTAATTCACAGGATTTGAAAGGAGGACCACAACACAAAGTGAGATTTAATATCCGAAATGTATTTTGAGTAGTATAGATGCACTGAACTTAGACTGTATGGATGAACTGCTGCAATGGAACGTTACAGAAATGTAACGGAATGTAAAGACTTGCCCAGAGATGATCTCATGAACTGCTTTTCATGAATTACATTTTGTAGTCATGAGATAGCACAGCAGGCAACCCATTCATACAGTACCAGAGAATATGCACATCAGCAGCTGCAGCTTATAAAAAGGAGCATCATTTCAAAGCAGTGACAGTGCATTGAGCTATTGTATCTCATCTGCAGAAGCCCTTGGGAATGTATTCTGCTGCTGGTGACAAGACTGTGATAAAGATGTCTGGAAAACTCAATTCAAATAACTCAAGGTTCACAAACTATTACATTGTAATACAATTGTCGGGAAACACAATGCATGTAACTCTGCAGTTATAAACTATCAGATTGCAATACAAATGTCAGGAAGCACAACGCATGTTAGAGTATAGCCATAACCCCCCCCCCCCCAAAAAAAAAGAAATAATAATGGTGATATGGTATATATTTATTTAATATCATGCAGTGAGGTAGCAAATCAATCCTCTGCATACACTAAATCACCTATAAAAGTGTGTGTGTGTGTGTGTGTGTGTGTGTGTATATATATATATACATATATATATATATATATATATATATATATATATATTACTTGCTTCACTGAGTCATATTACTGCAGCACTTTAAATTTTTAGTTAATGGGTAAGCGACTCATATCAGTACATTCATGTGCTTTGTATTTACAGTTTCATGTATCTCATATTCATGGTTTGTGTTATGTATGTGGTCTGTAAGCCATAATGAATTATATTTATGTAGTTCCATGCATACTTTCCTTATGACAAGCCTTGTTTTCTCCTTCATGCAGTATCTAAGATCATAGGCTCTTTGGATCATAGCAAGTTACTAGACTACTGGCCCTGAGGCCCTTATAAGCCTAGCCAATAAATTACCCCATGTTCCCACAAGTCAGCACCCAATGCCCCTGTCTAGCAGGGACACAGGTGGAATTCCAGGAGTGGATTTTCTGTTTCCCATCCAGTTATCCAGGTTGCACTTAAAAAGGGATAATAAGGTACTCTGCTTGACATGGAGAAGGAGTCTATTCCACAGAAGGGGGAGTCTTTGGGACACAAATCAGTCCCGCCAGCAAGTCCTATTGATGTCACAGACCAAGTTGAGGTTTTTTATGTGGGTCACATGAGTAGAGGTTGGCTTACGGATATGCAGCAATTTCATCAAGGTGAGGTCAAAGATTGCTCTGTATGCCAGACATAGATCACATCTGAGGAGTCTGTATAAGATGGATTAGAGGGACAGGGTTTTAGACTATCCATGTCGGATAGATTTTTGAAGCCCTGGGTTCTCTTGCTCAAGATCCTCAGTGGTCTTTCCAGCTGCTGTATGTGCTTCATGAGATACATGCTAAAAGGGGTGTTATACTCAATGATGGGCCTGATAAGGGAGAAATACAGGGTAGTTATGCCTTCCTTGTTCCTGGAAGAAATACTCTTACTAATGAAGTGAGCCATGTAGAAAGCTCTCTGTTCAATGGAGGCATAGACAACATGGTGGTCAAAAGTTAGATTGCTATCCACTTGGGTGCCCAGGTCCCTTACAACTGCTTGCGTGCTTAGGACTTTGTTATTATAGCTACAAGCAAGCAAACTCTGAGGGTAATGCTACTCAATGCTAGAAGTCTAAACCTCAAAATGCACTCACTTGAGGCACTCCTTAAAATGGAGAACATCGACATCTGTGCAATGACAGAGACCTGGTTCATGGCTCCAGAGAGCACCCCTGCATTACCAGCTATAATTCATATCACACCTTTCGGCCAACTAACCTGGACCAAAACACTAAAGGCGGAGGAGTGTCAATATTCATTAAGGATATCCACACCTCCAGGCTAGTTCCTCAGCATAATGCATCTGAGATTATCCAAGTGCAACTAACTCTGGGCAAGACCACAATCCAAATTGTAGCTTGCTACAGATCCCCCACCATGCTCCAGGATTCCCACTCCTTATTTCTTGATACACTGGAAAATATTAGGGTACAACCCAACACCCTAATAATGGGTGATTTCAACTACCCCACCATTAACTGGGAAAACCACTCATGTACCAACTCTTTTGCTCAACATTTTCTGGAATTCATAAATTCCAATGCCTTGAATCAACTTATCCACACCCCCACCAGGGGCAGCAATATCCTAGACCTGGTTATTACCAACATAGGCGACAAGTGTTCCACACCAGAGGTCAATTCCTTGTTGGTCAGATCTGACCACAAGCTAATCACCCTAGACATCCACATCCCGCCCCCACCCCCCATTAGTGAAACCACTGTAAAAAAATTCTCCAAAGCCAACTTTATGCTTCTCAAGACAGAAGCGGCAAACTTCACAACACCCATGCAGATGGACAATAGAGGTACGACTGTTGAATCCTACACAAATGCATTTTATAAGCACTTACACGAGTGCATGGATCATGCTATCCCTAATAGAACCAAGATGCTAGCCTCCAAAAAAAGGAAGCCAATCTGGTGGTCCCCTGCCATAAACAAACTCTACAACAGAAGAAAGAAACTGTTGCAAAAAAGAGTAAAATCCCATGACTGGAGGAACTCCCTGATCAGCCTCAGTAAGAAGGTGAGATCCCTCATAAAATCCTCCAAAGCTAGTTACAAAAACAAAATCACCACTGACTCTAAAGACAACCACAAAGCATTCTAGAGCTCAGATCTACTCTGAGTTACAGCACAATGGCATTAAATATACAGAACCAACTGATATTGCCAACATCCTGGCAGACATGTTCAGTGCTAACTTTACACCCCTCTCACCCCCTAAAGGGCCCATCTCTATACCAGAAGATTGCAAAGTTCCTGTAATCATGGCTGCACAGGTAAAACCACACTCTCCAAAGCCAAGAACACAGCATCCATGGGACCTGACAACATCACAGGCTGTGTTCTACACGAACTACAGAATGAACTGGCACCCCACCTAAGTACCATGTTCAATCATAGCCTCACCTCAGGCTTTGTGCCCACTGAATGGTGCGCAGCGATGGTTATCTCACTCCACAAAGGGGGAGCCACCACAGACCCTGGAAACTACCTTCACATTAGCCTGACGAGCCTGATTGTAAGGCCATAGAACATATCATCTAGGATAAACAAAAGACATTGGTAAACTCCGAACTTTGGACCCCACCCAGTTTGGGTTTGTAAAAAGCAAATCATGTCTCCTAAACCTGATAGTCTTCTTTGAAGTAGTCACCAAAGCCGTAGACAAGGGTAAGATGGTTCACACAGCCTATCTAGATCTTGTCAAGGCTTTCAACACCATCCTCCACTCTGGAATTATAGATAAACTCACTAAACTAGGTATAAATCCCTATGTCACAAGATTGCCAACTGGCTCACTGACAGAACCCACACTGCGAAAGTAGCAGACTCCAAATCTGACTTCAGACCAGTAACAAGTGAGTACCACATGGTTCAGTCATGGGTCCTCTCCTGTTTGGTATCTACTTCTATGAAGTGCAGGTTAACAAAAAAGGTCTTTGGGTAATGACTTCGCAGATGACTGCAAACTAGGTGCCATAATTAAAACCCCTAATGATGTGGACATCCTACAAAAGGGCCTCACTGAGACAGATGCCTGGTGTCAAAGCCATTGCCTCAAGCTCAATGCCAAAAAGTGCATTGTCATCCCCTTTGGTAAAAACTCTGTACCTATGAACTACCACATAGGCGGTAGTATACTTAACACTGAAAGTATGATAAGAGACCTTGGGACACAGGTGGACAGTAGTCTCTCCTTTGATAATCACATTGCCACAGTAGTCAGGAAATCCTTCTATGTGGCATACCTCATTACAAAAGGTTTCTCAGCCAGGAAAAAAAGAGGTAATTGTTCCCCTCTACTCATCACTCATTAGACCCATTATAGAGTACAATGCCCCTTTTGGTATGTACCTCACAAGACATCTACAACAACTGAAAAGGCTGCAGAAATACCTCACAAAGAGGATTACCGGCCTCAAACAGATGCCCTACACAGACCGTCTCAAAAAACTCCAGCTTTACTCCGTTGCATATCGCCTACTCAGAGGTGATCTCTGCCTAAAATACAAAGCTATGTCAAACCCAGAGCTGTTGGACATGCTCCACTTAAAGAAATCCCAATCCCTCCAAGCTACATGCTCTAGGGACCTAAACCTTGTCACCACAATAAACAAAACATGCTGGAGGGATAGATTCCCATCCCAGAGACTTCCCATACTCTGGAACAAACTACCTATATATATCAAAGAAAGCTCCTCATTAGCACTCTTCAAGAAAAATCTTGATGATTGGATGGGAAATAGGAAATTCACCCAGGGGATAACTTCTATAGCTCTGCTCTACAGGGGCACAGGAAAATAATTTTCTTGGGTGGTGAAAGCCAGGGTACCTTTTTGGCTAGGCTTATATAGGCCCTAGGGCCAATAGCCTAGTACCTACCTATGAACCTATGAACCTATTAATGTGATAATATTTGGAGATGTCACTCTCTCCCAAAGGGGGTGATGATGTATTTGTTGGCATTTGGTTTGAGGCCGTGTTTCTGGCACCAGTCATTTATCTGGGTGAGACCCTCTTGTAGCATGTCTACATCAATAAGGGAGTTGATGACAGCACCCAGCATGCAGTCATCTGCAAACTTGGTCAGCCATAGACCTCTGGTTTTGGCTTGCACCTCAGAGAAGTATATCCCAAATAACAGGGACCCCAAGACTGATCCCTGGGGAATGCCGCTCATTACAGGTCTACTACTTGAGGTAGCTTCTGCTATTTTGACTGAGTGAGTACCATCATTGAGAAAGGTAGCTACCCATCTGGTCACATACAGATGTACACCAAGCTGGGATAGTGTATTATGCCTGAGTGAGGAATAGTGTTGAAGGCCTTGTCCAGGTCAAGGTAGGCAGCATGCACCATCTTCCCCTCATCCATAGCTTTGGTGACTGACACAAAGAAGTCCACCAAGTTTAACAGGCATGACTTCTCCTTGACAAAACCAAACTGTGTGGGTTCAAGCATTTGGAGGTTGCTGATGTCTTTGTTAATGTGGTCCATGATGATGCATTCCATGATCTTGAAAATCAGGCTAGTTAGGCTGATGGGTCTATAATTACCTGGATCGGTTGATGCCCTGCCTTTGTGCAGAGGGTTGACAGCGGCCATCCTCAACTTGGCTGGGATGAAACCGATACTCAGACTTAGGATGAATATGATGCCTAATTGTACTGCGACTTGCTGCCTGAGTTGATGCAGGATGCAGCCTGCATCCACCAGCAGCAACTATACCATTTGCAAGAAAAAAATAAGTATAGCTCTCATAATTTGGCAAAGCTTTATATCTCAGTGTGGTTATGTACATCCCAACCCAGGTCCAACAGCCCCCAGCCCTAGCAAACTTAGCAAATCTCTCTTGCTGTCAACCATAAATCTCCAAAGCCTTAAAAACAAGATACCTGAACTCCAGGCATGGATTTCACAAAACAACCCTGATATTATAGCAGCTACCGAAACCTGGTTGAAATCATATGTAAAAGACACTGAGTTTCTTCCCCTAGGGTACTCATGCTTGAGAGCCGATCAGCCAAACAAGAGAGGAGGAGGAGTAGCAATACTCTTCCCTAGCAAATATACATTAATCCCCTACTCAAAACCAACACCTGACTTCTCCCCAGCTGAAGTACCAATTTCTATTTTAAAACTTAACAACCATAAAAACATTTGCATAATTGTTCTGTATATCCCTCCAGGAAACAACATACCAATATTAGAAGAAATACTTGCTTGGACTTCACAAAACATAGATAATGATGTAAACATTGACTGGCTAGACATTGCCTCAACAATCCCTCAAAAAACATAAATCTTTGCAACTTCTCCCAACTAATTGAAGACATCACCAGACCCCACAAAAATAACATTTTGGGCTCCGCAATAGACTGGATATTAGTGACTCACCCTAACAATATCATCACTGTAGGCATACTACCTAATACCATTAGTGACCACCACCAAGCATATATCCTATGCAAAACCACCCCAACCCCAGGGCAACACCAATACAAATCAACCAGAAATTTGACTACGTTCTAACCATCCATACTTAATGAAACCTTAGCTAATGTAAATTGGGATCCCCTCAAATCCCTGCCACTTAATGAGGCTGTTGAGTTCTTTAACTCAGCATTCCTAGACACCCTAAATAGGCAAGCACCCACCCACCAAAAATGAATAAAACATAACCATTCAAGCTGGCTCTCAAAATCCACCAAAGAACTCATGTTCACAAGGGATGAAATCTGGAAATCATGGCAGAAAAACAAAGACCCTACAACTCTAGTACAATACAAACAACTCCGTAACCAGGCAACACATCTAATAACCAATGATAAAAAAGCCCATTGCCTTCACCTACAAAGCCATCATAAAAATAATCCCAAAAAAATTCTGGTCCTCCATCAACCATCTATTACATTTAAGTTCTCAAAGCAACCCATCCCCTGACCCACACAAAACCTCTACCGAACTTGACACCCTCTTCAATTCCTACTTCATTGACACCATAGTTAACCTAACCACCACCTTTCCTATGGTTAACACCACCACCACCAAGACAGCTGATGACCAAACCATCCCAGAATACAGTCCTACACACAGCTCTAACCTAAAATTCTCCCCCATACC
The DNA here is from genome assembly GCF_019279795.1 of Protopterus annectens. Taxonomy (NCBI): domain Eukaryota; kingdom Metazoa; phylum Chordata; order Ceratodontiformes; family Protopteridae; genus Protopterus; species Protopterus annectens. The sequence continues at coordinate 606,919,960 of NC_056728.1, read as the reverse complement.
CACCAGCACAATAAAAAAACTTTTACTTAAGCTAAAATCCTGTACTCTAGCCCCTGACAATCTACCCCCACACTTCCTGCAGCTAACTGCAAACTCTATAGCTTATCCCATCAGCATACTCATTAACAGATCAATTAAAGAGTCCCTTGTCCCAGACATCTGGAAAAAAGCATTCATTCTCCCCTTAGACAAAGGCGGCACCAACACAGACACCACAAATGTTCGACCCATAGCTATTCTCTCAGCCCTCTCTAAAATACTGGAAAAATGCATCCATGCCCAACTCCTCAACCACCTGCTTGAAAATCAAAATTCTGTCACCCACTCAGCATGGTTTCAGACCAGGGCACAGCACCACTACAACCCTCCTCTCCTTCTTTGACACAGTTAACTGGGCATGGGATTCTGGTAAAATAATTGCTTCTCTTTTCCTCAAACCTCTCCAAAGCTTTCAATACCATTTCCCACACTATCCTCCTCTCTAAACTATCTACCCTCCACATTTCCTCACCTACACTACAATGGTTCAATAGCTATCTGTCCAATAGGCAGCAAACCACCAAATGGCAACAGTCTTACTCTCCCTTCCTCAGTACTTCCACAGGGGTACCCCAAGGCTCCATACTTGGTCCTGTCTTATTTAGCATCTTTATTAACAACTTTCACACCATTTTCCCACAATGCTCAGTAATCCAGTATGCTGATGACTCTACAATAATATGCACTGCAAATTCCAGCTCTGAACTCCAGCAGATCACCCAGAATGCCCTCACCTCTATTGAATCTTGGATGCTTAATAATCATCTTGCCCTAAATCAAAAAAAAAAACTAAACTAGTAATTTTTATCCCTAAGAAAACCACTCCCCTAGATAAAAAAACTCTTCAGTATACAAGCCCAAGACAATACCACTATAGAAGTTGTCCCACACACTAAATTACTAGGCATTATTATAGATGAAAACCTAAACTTTGACCTACACTTAAACAGTAACATCAAAAAATAACACACCAAAAGCTTGGTATGCTGTACAGGCGCCAACACTTTCTTAGTCTCTCTACTAGACAAACTCTTGCAACTACATTTTTATTACCCTCTCTCCTTTATGGTGTCCCTCTCCTCACTAATATCCAAAATTCTACAAAATCCAAACTTGATATGTGATACAACAGAATAGCCAAATTTGCCACCAAGGCCAAATTCTCATCCCATAACTGTAACTGAAACAATTAGGTGGTTGCAACTCCCCCAACATCTCTCATTCACCCAGCTAACTACAGCACACAAAATAATCTACAGACCCATAGACTGTCCTGCCCTCTCAACTCTACTTGCCAAATACCAACCCAGCAGGCAACTAAGATCTGAAAATCATCTACTTCTAAAAGTAGAAAAGCTCACCTTAACTGCTCTACTCCTCCATCATCGCCAAACTATGGAACTCGCTTCCTCCTTCTATAAGAAATGCGGGCAGCACCACCACCATCAAACAAACACTGAAAAGTCATCTCAAGTCTTCCTAGCTATGTTCTTGCTCTATAACCTAACCTCTTCCCTCTCCTTATATGATTACCAAACTCCTATGTCTTTTGCTACTAGTGACTCATGATACTTTCATCACTTGTTGATACTGGCACAATAATGTTGAATAATTTATCTCCATTTTTACTACTCTGAATTCATCTGGCAACCAACAAATTCCTGCTTTTATGTATATATTCTGTATATGTTACTGTAATCACACCAACTAAATTCCTGGCTTATGTATTTATTCTGTATATATTACTGTAACCACTATGTATAACACTGTTTCTACTTCTGTACCAATTAATGTTTAATTTTTTTTCTGCATCTATGTTCTTGTCAGAGCTTTTCTCTCCGGGCCTCCACAAATGGGCTCTTTTAGTCCCAGTGGACTTTCCCGGTAAACAAATGCAATAAATAAATAAAATGTTATCAGGTCCTTTGGAAGCTGTGTTTTTAGCCTTTGAGAGGGTGGTAATGACTTGTTCTCTAGAGATAAGGGTGGGGCCAGATGCTGCGGATATCCTGGATTACTGATAGGGGGATAGATGGGTGAAGTTTTCACTGAACCTGTCTGCCAGCAGGTTGGCTATATCCACAGCATTTGTTCACATGGTGTCTTTCACCATCAGTTCTGAGCAGATTTGGGTATTTCCCCTTAGATTGCAAATGTATGTGAAGAAGGCCTTATGATTGTCTTTAGAAGATGTGGCCAATTTTGACTCGAAGTTAGATTTGGAGCACTTCACTAATACCCTTATTTTCCTGTTTAGGCCAAGGAGAGATTGCTTCCAATTTGGCACCTGTTCCTTCTTGGTCCTGGACAGCAATTTTTTTCCTTTTGTTGTAGAGTTTGTTTATAGCCAATGTCCACCAGACAGGTTTACTCTTCCTTGAGGAGGAGGATTTTGTCCTGTCTGGTATTGCTGAATCTATGTATTTACATAAATGGTCATATAGTACTTGGGTGGAGGTTTGGATATTAGCACCAGTTCCTTCTGATGGAAAGGGAGCTGTGAAGCTGTTTAGATCTTCCCTCGGGAGGTTGTTATCAGCTTTGGAGAAGTTTTTTTGATTAACCATAGATGGGGGGCAGGGGAGATGGTGACTTTGAAGGTGACCTCTTTGTGGTCTGATCTTACCAGGAATGATGACACTGCAGGAATGCTGCAGTGGTTTCCTGTGTTGGTTAGTACCAAGTCCATAATGCTGTCACCTCTTGTGGGGGTGTCAACCAACTGATCCAAGGCCCTGACAAAGTCAAGGAATCTTTCGGCATTTGTGTTCTGGCTCAAGTAGTTCTTCCAATCAGTGGTTGGGTGGTTAAAATTGCCCAGGATCAAGATGTTTGGTTAAATCTTAATAGATTCATGGAGGTACAGATAGGTGGCATGGGCATCCTGAGTCAACATTTGGGCCTGTAGCTATCTATGATTTGAACAGGAGTATTGTCAACCATTAATTGCACCTGGAGCATCTCTTGTGCATCATAGTGTTTGAGCAGTCTGGAGATGTGTATATCTTTAATATATATTGAAATGCCACCTCCATTGTCTTTGCTGCCCTCAATTTGAGGTCTGTATGTATGATAGGATGAGTAACCAGGTAATGCTGGGGTGCTCTTCACAACTTTGAAGCAGGTTTCTGTGACTGCACAGATGTCAGCATCTTCCATGGTTAAGAATGATTGCAGTGAGTGCAGTTTCATGAGGAGACTGCTAGCATTCAGCAGCATGACCTTTAAATTGCATTTAGATGAGACTCTCATGTCGGTAGTTTTGACCTCACGACATTGCTTAAAAAAGGCACTATGGGGGAATCAAGAGCCTTTGCAAGGAGCCAGAAGCCCAAGGAAGAGAGATGCAGGCCATCTCTGGCAAAGCATCATGGTCTGTCAATCATGTTTTCCCAGGCTGACAGGTACTAGATCCCCTTAGAATGACACCAGAAACTAAGCCAGTTGTTAAAAAGTCAATCATTTTTTGTTTGTATTGAGACATCATTCTGGGTGAAGGTAGGATGCTGCTTAAGGTTAGTAATATACCTGCCTGGAAGACATATTCGGTGAGCTCAATCATGTCTCTCTTCATATAGTTAAGAGAGGTACATCTCAAGTCATTCACGCCAACATGTACTATGACAGAGTCATAGCAGTACTTTTTGAGTGACTTGAGTGTCTGAGTGATGTGGCAGATTCTGGCACCTAACAAACAACTTACCATGACTTTCTCCTTATCCAGCCTGATGAGGGGCATATCTGTGTGTCTCACAATGGAGTCTCATATGATTAAAATATTGGGTTTATAGTTAAGTCTTGATGGCTGTGAGACATAGGCATATGGACTATGTGTGGTATGTGGTGTGGTAGGTTATGGAGTTTGTGTGTGTTTGTGTCTCAGAGGTCTCTCTTGTTTAGATATATGTGGGTGTGTGTTGTGTTGGTGCAATTGATGTTTGAGGTGTGTTGTTTGTGCAGACAGCCTTCTCAGTGCCAGGTATACTGGATTGGGAGGGAGAGAGCATAGACTCCAGGTTTTTAATGTAATTGCATCTCTTACAATTTGTGTTCCTAGGTGGTAGTAAGATAAGGTTGTCTGTACATGCGACAGTTGCTACAGTGTCTCAGGATGCCCATATCAACCAGATTGGCAGGAGAAACTGTAGGAAACTGTCTATCCATATTTGGGAGAATTGTTGAGTGGGATGAGCTAAGGGGGGCTGAAAGTGAAAAGATCTGAGATGAGTATCAGTAGCTTGTGTTTCTACAGAGGCTGTTAGAAAGCTTCACTACCTCAGGATCGAGCTAGTGCTAGTAAGGGAAAATTTGAAGCTGGAATACTTAACAATGGGTTAAATCAGTACAGCGGATGTGTGCAATGCACAAACAAGTGCAGCCCCATGCAAACACAGAGTTTAAATACCAGAAAAGATGGAAAAATCTAGGAGCTCAAATTACAACCCAATCCTGCTAGCCCCTGCACTTTCAACCAATCACTCATGCTAGAAAAGATCATGCAGCCCTACTCTCACTAACAGAGATGGCAGGCCTCTCCCACCACAAGATGGCTGCCAGGAATCTCATCAACAAAACTACCAGGCCTGGATGCAGCAAACCTGTATCCAGACTATGCTACTTAACTAGAACACAGAAACCTTCCAGAAAATGCAAAGAAAAGCACAGACAGAGCACTCACAAACAGAAAATTGAACTCTCAGTATGAAAAAAGCAGTTTATTGTTAAGTAATTCAGTAAAAACACAGTTACAGTAATGAAACACTACTTAGCAATGAGAATACAGTTAACAAATATAAAACAGTGCAAGAATGCAGTGAAACAGTACAAAAAGCTTTATAACAGTGCAAAATGTAGTAGATTAGCTGTATAGCACAACTATATGTATTAGGAAGTGCAATTCAATTAAATAAAAAAAAAAAAGACACATTCTGCTCTTGGAGCTTCAGGGAATTTTTGCTACATCACAGTGATGAATCACCACTCCTCAGTCTGACAAAAACAAACACAGCCCCCTGCAAACACAGGGTTTAAATGCCAGAAAAGATGGAAAAATCTAGAAGCTCGGATCACAAACCCAATCATGCTAGGTCCTGCACTTTCAACCAATCACTCGTGGTGCTAGAGGTCAGGCAACCCTGTTACTCTCACTAACAGAGATGGCAGACCCCTACCAGCACAAGATGTCTGCCAGAAAACTCAGCAAGTAAAACAACCAGACATGGATTCAATAAACTTATATCCAGACTATGCTACTAGACTAGAACACAGAAAACTTCCAGAAAATGCACTGAAAAGCAGAGATAGAGCGCTCACAAACAGAAAATACAACTCTCAGTATGAAAAATAAGTAGTTTACAGTTAAGTAACTCAGTAAAAATGCAGTTAACAGTAATGAAACACTACTTTATAATGGAAATATAGTTAAAACAGTATAAAACAGTACAAAAATGCAGCAAAACAATAAAAAAGCATTATAACAGTACAAAATGTAGTAGATTAGCTGTATAGCACACCTATAAGCTTTAGGAAGTGCAATTCAATGAAATAAATGTAAAAAAAACCCACTTATTTTGCTCTTGGAGCCTCAGGGAATTTCTACTATATCACAGTGATGAGTCACCACTCCTCAGCCTGGTAAAAACAAGCACAGCCCCCTGCAAACACATTATTTAAATACTAGAAAAGATGGAAGAATTTAGAAGCTCATATACTATCCAGTCCTGCTAACCCCTGCACTTTCAACTGGCACACACAAAACCCATTTTCTAACCCCTAATATAGTTTATCTCATTTCACAAACCAAATTTTCATAAATCTTGCCACAGTTATGATAGTCACAAATCTTGCTAAGATAGCTTGCAGCAACGATGCCTTTGCTGCATTCAGCACTGACCGTGCTTTTTACTGTCAGCTCTTTCTGTAGAAAATGTTCTTCAGCAGTTGTGTAACTACATAAAACACATAATACTTCTAAAGCAAACGGTTCTAACACTTAGTGACATATGAAAATATAACCCATTTGTTCAAGATGTTTAGTGGGAAGAATCATTTTCTAACAAATCACTTTTTTAGCATTTCCCACCCTGTAATTTTGTGGTTCTCTGAATGGTTGCCCTATGATTTTCATAGTATGATCTCTTAGAAAATCAAACCTCAGTAATGCTTGTTCCAAATGTTATTTTCAGACACTACTTTTTAACAGAATACATCTCAGAAATTACTTGGCTGTGTAGGTTTTGAGTCTAAATTTTTTTTAAAGTGAAAACATTAACTTTATCAGCTCTAAACACAGGTCAATAGAGGTCCTTCAGAATACAGTTTCTGCTGGGTAAGAACTGCACTGGATATCTGGATTTTACTAACATGGTTGCTAAAGCTTTAATGATCTAGTGTTCATATAATAAGTATGAATTATATAATAAAATAAACCTTTCCATATTGGTATGATTCAGTCCTGCTCTCATATATTTATATTTCTCTTTATTGGCACAACAAATCAGTTAAAACAGCACTTCATTCACAAGGTCGAATTTCACTCAAAATGCATAGTATGAACTACTTTAAAACAGTTTTTTTTTTTTACATTTTTTTTTTTTGAATTCACAAAAGCAATTCAATACTATACTTAACAGCTTAACAGAAATGCAGTTATGCAATAACTAGTACTGGAAATGAATATTTGTTTCTTAGAGAATAGGGCATATACTTGTGAGAGTTAATTGTTTATTTTGTCTTTAACAGTTTGGAAAAATCCTTCATTACAGTGACCCCTCCGTTCTGTTCATCTTCCTAATTGTGTTCTGCATTGCCACAATATCAGAGTGCTTTTTCATCAGCGTTTTCTTCTCTAAAGCCAATTTAGCGGCTGCCTGTGGTGGAATCATTTACTTTGTACTCTATTTGCCTCATGTCCTCTGCTTTGCCTGGCAAGATTACCTGACATTTCGAATAAAGATAATAGTGGTAGGTAATTTATTTGTTTTATTTACCCTCCTTTTCTGTACTTGTTTATGGATAACTACAATGCTCAAAAAGCCTCCAGATTAACATTTTTTTTTCTAAAAATCAAGCCTCTTTTTTACTTTTAGATTAATTGTAGTAATTGTATTTTAATGTTCTTCCCCATATATTACAGTAATGCCTTATTAATTATCTTGTTGTGACATGGTTTTTCATGAAAATGCTGGAATGCATTCACGATCAGCTGCTTGAAATCCCACTATGGAAATATATAATTGTATTAAGGACTTCCCAGCTGTTCTGAGTTGTTCTGTTTTGCAACAAGGTGTTTGTTTTGCTGCTGTATTTCCAACCAGTAATTGTCAGCTGAAGAACAAACCAATCAGTTAAGTGTAACAGCTGTTTCTCAGACAAGCTAAACTGTTACAGTTGAGTCAGTCTAGTTACAATGTTTTAACTTTACTGAGCATACTTGTGTACCACTCTAAACGTAGTCTCTTTTGAAATGCGTAAGTAGTCCCTTACAAAATCGCTGGCACTGTTCAGGAATGCATGCTCTTCTTTGATGTATACATTGATGTAATACATTAAAAAAAATTTAAAGTACTGGAAGTTTAACTCATCCCACACCTTTTGCTGTCTCTAGTTTGATTTCATTTTATTGATAGCCATACTTATAATATTTAATTAATACTATCTTGGTGCCATGTATGAGCTTTGCATTTAATTTTGTAGTGCAGTTTTCTTTTTCAGTTTATATGCTTATCCAAGATGAGGGTGAAAGGCATTTGGAAAGTTCCCTTAAATGTTTTTTTTTTAATCATCTCCTTGCATAATCCCATACAGTTTTTCCTTTCGTATTTCTTGAAATTGCAATAATAATAGCAATAATAATAATAATAATAATAATAATAATAATAATAATAATTTTTATCTCTATCTCGACAAGCCTTTAACCTGTTTCTGAGTCCATGAAAACAAAATTCCATGTTGTATTTTTTTTTTTTTGTTACTCTGCTCTGTGTATGAATCTTTAATAAGCTAACTACAAAGCATGCTCACTTTTTTTTCCAGCTACCCTAGGAATGCTGTTACTATAGCTGGACTAGCAAATCAAGTCAGCTAGTAACTTTAAAGATGGTACATTAGGAACTTGTTTTGTTTCTTCTTTGTGTTGTCTATCCAGGTCAATGCAGGTACACTGATCTGGTAGCTTCATTAGTGTATTGTTATTTTATACAAATCAGTGACTTATCATCAGGCATAGACTGTTCATCTTTTCGATCATTATAGAGGCTCGACTATGTTAAATAATTTTCTAAGATCGCAGTCTTCTGGGGAGATTAGCTTTTTCTTCCATAACATGATACAGAACCATGGTAAAATATATTTACATATCATCGAAGGTACCACTGTTATTCATCAATACCTAATAAACACTGAGAAATATATAATTTAGAGAGACAAACTGTTGTGCAATTCTAATTGCAGTGGAAATATCTTTGTACTAATATACCCTACTAATTACATTAAGATTGCTGAATCACTGATATCATATGACACTGATGTGTGTGTACCTCTGGCCACAGCCAGTGCCTACCAAAAAGGTGTGGCAAAATGGCTGCTGGCAACTGTTACCAATGTTACCCTCCAACATCTGCTCACATATAGGATACATTGCCTGTCGTGATGAATGCTTACAAATAAATCTCTGTGCAAAGAAAATCCTTGCTCCACTAAATCAACTTCTCTCTTCCCATTGAAAATCCTTGTTTCTGTATAGGTGCTCTACAAAATGTGCTGCAAAGACCTGTTTCATGTTAGAATCTTAAATACTTCTATTATGTATTTTTTCTCTTTCCTATTTTTAAGTATATATAAAAATGATGTTCCATAAGTCTCTGTCTTTATATTTTATTTAATGTACGCCACAATTTCTACTGACTTTATCAACAATCTATCTATTCTCTTAATGTATTTACACGTTGGCTACTCCAAAACTGCAAAAATATAATTTCAAATATCATCTCACCTGTTGTCTATAAAAAGGGAGAATAATTCCCTCTTTATTTTGCAAAGCCTCGCCCATAAATTCTCACTACTGTTTTCACACTGGATGACCACTTTTCAGTTATCAGAAATAATAACATCAAAGTTTGTTTCCACTGATGCTGTTGTCACTAACATCATACCTCCCACTGTGCAGTTTTCATAAAAGTTTATATTTCACAGATGCATCACTTCAAAGTCTTTTCATTTACGTTACCCAACAATGGAACTACATGTCTAACTTTGACCATTTTAAGCCTTGTTTCATTCTCTTGTTTTGTTTTTTTTTTTTTTTCAATGATAATTCAGTAAATTAACTGTAATTTTTATGTTATCTCAAAGAGAAAGCTGTTTCACAATTCTCTCCTTTGTCTGTTTTATGGACATTTTAAAAGCGTTAGGTTCAGAACTGATTTGTTTATTGCATGTTTTATTTATTTAGATTTGATTTCTTAACCAGATAGGTGGTCTGGCCCCAGGACCCTTTGCAGTCATGACCTGGGTCACAGCATAGTTTTTAAAGGCAAGTGTTACAATCAAGTTAACCTTATTGTAATCTTCAAGACACATTTCAAAAGGTTAGCTGCTTATATAACTTGACACACACATCAAATGCAATTTACAAAACTCTTACAAAGAAACTTGAACACAACTCTACCAATGACAGTTCTAGAAGTTTTTTTGTTTTCAGTAGGAGGAAAGAGAGAGACAAAGAAAGATAAATATCAGTTAGCTGCTGTTAATACAGTCTTGCAATATAAGGTTTTGATATTTGACAGCCTAGTTCATACATTGTGATACTATTCTGTAGGTATGAGATGGTTATATAAAACTGTAAATATTTGTTAACAGTCATATGTTTATATGAGTAAAAATAATATGTGTAGAGATAGTAGAAAAGGCCAACATGTGGGAGGTCAGGGATAGTTTAGGACCATATTTGACCGCATTATTAGACTGCATGGTTAAGATTCTATCAGTAGTAACCCTTACATTTATTGATTTCACCTACGTGAGTTTTAAGTATTGTTCTGAAGCTTACAATTTTGAGCATAATGGACAGAAGGCTTTGTCTTGTAAAATACATTCCCAGCGTATTTTATTTTTATGAATTATAGTGATACAAAGGTAAATGAGCTGTAATTGCTGTCCTGTATACCATAAATGGGTGCCATTAGTGATGTTTATTGTTAAGTAAGGAACAGTAGTTGTAGTATGTATCTTTGAAGGTGAGGGAGGATAGTAGGAAGGTGGCGCACATGGTAAATGGCAGCCATTTAGTTATCTGCAGTGTATCACAATGGTATTTTAATTTTGGAGACAAATCAATGAATTGTCAGATTGTATTATAGATGGATGGAGTAAAGGAGTGTTGTTGGTTGAACTAAGGGGTATAAGGGGTAACTTTATTCCAGTCTGGTTAATAAAATATCCTCAGCAAGCGATGACATATCTTTTGTGGTAAATTAATAAGATATAGAATATCAGGCTTTCAGCTGAGTAAGGGGTTATTCAGTGAGATATTAAATGAGGTGGGGGAATGCAAATGCAAAGCCTAGATATGGACCAATGTAGCTTTACATTTGCACCAGATTTATTCTGTTCCTTGCTAGACCTAGGATTGTAAGGGAGCTGTGGTCTTTGAGCTCTTATAGGGTAAGAAACTTTACTGCTGAATTTTTTTTTTTTTTTTTTTAAGGAAAATACTAATGGTCTTGATACAGACCCCTGTGTTGATGGTGCTGTAGAAGAGATCTGGTTGCCATTTTGGGCAGAAAATGTACAGCTAGGAAGATAGTTTGGCATTTTAGTTTAGTTTACTGGTACTGAATCCTAGTCTGTGGAGGGTTAACAGCAGGAGCTGATGACTTATGCCTTCACATGCTTCCTTGAGGTCAATACATTCCCCAGCAGTTAGATTTCCTGTAACCATGTTAGTGCAGATGTTGCTTTTTGCTGTGCAGAGGATCTTTATTGTATTCCAACCAGCCAAAAGCCGTTTTTCCCATTTTTGCACACATGGTCTGTGTGTGTCACTTCAAGGGTGCCATTCATCCAGAGCCAAAGTTTACACCCGTGTTGGCTAGCCCTGCCCTGGTAGTTCTTCCACACCAGACACTTGCATGCATACTGACACCTATGACCAGTTTAGAGTGTCCAGTCCATCTACTGCATGTCTTTGGCACGTGGGAGGAAATGAACATGAAGATAGGGAGGGCATGCAGACTCTGCAAGGAAGGCGGCCCATCCAAGAATCAAACTGGATAATCTCTTGCAGTGAGGCAACACTATCTACTGCACCACTATGCCACCCAGGGCAGCACAATGGAGAGGGTGGCTATTAACATGTTATGGCGATCCTTAATCCAATGCAAATTAATAGCATGATATATTTATTAATATGCTCTATCATTTATTTGTGGAGAATTTTTTAAAAGTGTTTTATTATTGGGCAGAGGATGGAGATGGGGCAGTAGTCCTTGGGTTTATTAACAGATGGTATTTTTGGCAGGCAACTATGAGTGTATGCTTAAGATGAGACAGCAGTAAAACAGAGGTTAGTGATAGGTTAATTATGTGGGCAAGGGATTTGTCACTTCAGATTTGAAGAAAGGTTTATAAATGGGGGGGGTGCAGTACAAGATGGTTGGGTGAATCTTTTGTCTAACTTTATAAGAAGCTTCCTATTTTGCTACTGATATTTGTGAAAGCAGGAACATGGGTGGTAACTATAGGTAGAGGAAGTCTGGTACATAGGACAGTCTCAGTGGTAGAATTATTTCTATTGTTAGTTGTATTACCAATATAGAAGATGTCCTTGAACTGCAGTAGTAGGTTAACATCCATTTTAGTTTTTGGTTTTTCCTGTCTCAGGGACTCCAGTATTGCATATATTCTTAATTACTTGCCAAAACTGTCTTGCATTTGAGAACAAGGCTAGCTAATTTTAAATTAGTTGGTCATAGTATTGTCCCTTATAAATAAGTTATAGTTCTGCTGTAGGTGTGAAACGTTTTTAGTCTGCATCTATGCCTGCGCCTTTCCATTTTTCCCATGCTTCATTGCATTGCTTGCAAGTTTGCTTTATAACTGTTTTGGTGGAAACTGTAAAAACTTTGCTACAGAACTGGTTTACATTTCAGATAAAGATGCCCATAACTTTTATGGGGGCTACTTGTTGACTGAGAGGGGTCCAGTTAACATTCTAAAGGTCAACTTCAAGCATGTCTTCTCTAGACGTGTTCTTTAGATTTTGACAAATTACTTGTGAAGATTGCTCTTTTTGAGATTTAGAGAGTATGGAAGGATTTCTGGGCTGTAGTTAGGCTATGGTCATTTGTGGTACCAAGCAGGTAGTTTGGGTTGCTGACTTGGTATTGAATATTTGTTATACTAAGTATGTCACCTTTAAGTCCTTTTTTTCATGATTTCTATTTATACAGCGCCTTTATCCTATTCTCCTTCCAGTTGTTAACCTAGACATATCCCCTAGAACCTTTCCTACAGTTAGTTAAATTACACTCACACACAGACACAAACACACACACACACACACACACACACACACACACACACACACACACACACACACACACACACACACACACACATACTCTTTAAGACTCTATTATACATTTATAATATCTATTTAGACCACATCTGTAGACACTTCCTTGATTAATATTTTGGTGAATTAGTCAAATAAATCTGTTAGAGATGTAAAACTCAACGGGTTTTTAATATATTAAAGCACTATACCTTTTAGCCACAACACAATGGACATAAATGCAACCAAAAGGTCTCTCAAAATGAATTTTTTGGCTTGTCTCAGATGTACTTGGTACATAACCCATCTACTCTGATGACAGTCTAAGAAGTGCTTTTTTACTGACTATGAATCTTAGTGTTTCAAATATATGCTACACATTCTAGTGGTCTTTAAAGCAATTATCTCTGTATCTTGCTCATGTTGTAGTTACACTGATCCACAGCGCAGGTTGTGCCTGGTTCCGTGACATAGAGTACCAAGGCACTGGTTATCAACCAAGTGTGGAGCCAGGCAAGGGAAGAATGGAGCCGTTGGTCAATGCCAGTCCAGCCATCTCAGGGAAGGGTAAAATGTTTTTTATCTTTTTGTCACCTGGTCATTATTATGAAAGCAGAGGCTTATATGTAATGAAATAGCTGGGGTAGGGTTGCAGGCTTGTCACTGCCAAACCAGTGACAGTAGCCTTTGCTAGTACATGTGTGCTGGCATGCACTCACAGAGGGGAGAATGTTTCACCCCCCCCCCCCCCGTGGTGATACATATGCAACCTGTGAGTGAGGTTAGGTATTATTATTATAACTGTCCTGTTTCTCTGTGTTAAAGAAAGCTTCCTACAACTCCATAAACAAGCTTGAAGAAGTGACAATAGTGAGAGTTAATGCACGATGAAGACTGATGATGATGATGATATTGGCTCTCCCATGTTGGTTCTTCAGCTGCCAGTCTCCATGTTGGTTACTGTGTTGCCAACCCAAATGGTCTCTGAACAGAGTTGAATGCAGGCAGGCTGATTGCCTACCAATCAGCATGGCACAATCAACCTTTGTGTCTGCCTGAATAACAGCTCCAGCCAGTCAACTCCAACCTGAGTCAGTGGCTACATTAATACTAATAAGGAATAAATAAAGTGTAGCGCATTATACAGCACTGATGGTTGGCATTGGGGAGACAAGAAGTACATAGAAAAAAAAAGCCCAGTGACATGAAATAATTGTTGTCCCCATTTTAAACAGCTTTCTATTAATAATCTAAATTTCTGCTTTTAAAATATACTCATAAGCTGAACAACCTTAAATAGTATACAGTCTTTTATACTGGAGTTGAAGATATTTTTAAAGCTGGTTCAATATCGAAAGTATAAAAGGCACCTTGTATTTGTATTACATCATAACATTTTCTGTTATTTTTTATCACAATGCAGCATCTGTTTTAAACACCGTGAGTAATTTTAAGAATAAGACTCAGTACACCTTGTGACTGAATAAGAGAAAAGCAATACTTTTAAGATATCACAAGATTAATAATGTTATTTTTACTCTGTACCTAATTGGTTGCTGAAGAAAATTATAGAGTCCTTGACTGGTATCTCAATCAAAATTAGGCCCTACTTCTATTTATATTTTGCCTCAAGACAGATTTGGAGCAAGTAGTTTTTACAAATAATAACTATGTACTCAATCCAGCCCAAGAACTTCCATCTTATTCTTCTAAACTGTTTTCCTTTAAGTGTCGGACCTCTGTGAAAATGAGGCATTATCAGGTTTAGTTGACCATCAGTATAGCCCCTGGTTTGATTTGAGACATACCTTCTACCTTTTGTATAGGTTGTTATAGTCATTCTAACCCTGCAACATCATTTTTCATATTATTATTATTATTATTATTATTATTATTATTATTATTATTTGTTGACCAGAGTTAGTCCCAACAGCTGCATCCTTTTTTCCAGGGAAACCATTGGTAGTATTTATACTGACTACATGAAATTTGATATTCTATTCTTCTTTTGTGCTGGGGGTGGTTGAAGCTTTGACACTGTCATGGAGCAGAATGAGACTCGGTCTGGCAAGAGAGATAAGGATATGCAGATGCATGAGGAGTCAGTACTGATAACAACTGTGTCAGAAAGTGACATGCAAATAATGTATTGGTATTGGTACCGAATGGGAAAGACACACAAGCGCTAAGTGCTCCTTCTTGCATCAGTGCCACGGATAATTGGAAAACAATTCTGTTACCCAAACTGCATCACTGGTTAGCTGAACTGTAATAAGCTCTAAATGTTTACATTCAAAAGAATGCAGTTATGTGGAGAATAATAATGGGAAATAGGCTAACCAGAGATGGATGTTCATATGCCATATGCGACTCAGTGACCTCTCATAAAGATGAACAGATTTATTTTCCCCCAAATAAAACTATTTTGCTTGCAAAAAATATGTTCCTAGAATTTAAGGTATGTAATCTTAAAAGAAATTGTTTATACAGAATAAAACTTACAAACTTATAAAATGAAGAAACGAATAACTATGCAAAATGTTATTGTCAAAATATGTTTGCTATAGAAAGAATTGATAGGCAAAATGACTATATGCATAATGAGGTGGGAATTCAGTGGACATTTAGAAGCTAAAGATATGAAATGAAGCATATGCCAAGTATGATTACATTAAATGAAAAAGAGTGACACTAAGATATTGAACAAAGAATATAATTTGTTATTTTTGTGGGTAGATTAGACACTTGGTTAATGGCTGTAGTTAAAGTAGTTAAAGGTATTACAATCCTTGCAGGCAAAGAGGGCGTACCAAGACTGCAAAATGGTGTTCAGAAAACTCACCAGGGAAGGGCAACTCTGGTTCAGCTGTGACTGGGGAAATTTTCCCAAATGACAACAAATATTAAAGAATGCAATGAAAACAATCTTAGAAATTTAAATAACAAATCTGTTAATGAAATTCAGAGTGATAATAATGAATTTCAAATCCAAATGACAATGATTCCAAGAAACATTACAGTTATGCTTTACAAGAACCAATTCAAATTCATTTCTAGTGGAAGTTTATTGCAAATAAGTAAATAAACCATAAGAGTTAAGCACTTTTATTGTACTGTGTTAAGAACTTTTTCAGAATTACATACTCTGACTCCATTTTGGTTTAAATAATCAAAATAATCACATGAGAAATGAAAACTTCTCAAAGTCATTCTTAAGTCACCTCAAAAATGTCAGAACTTACAGGTTAAAATTCAAAACCTATAAAAAAAACCTTTTTTGTGACATTAAAATGCAACTATAGTAAAAAAAAAAATCATATTAAATTGTAGTCAATAAATTACAAATTTAATGCCTTTAATTGTAAGACACTGTTAAAAGAAATATATTAATTTAACCCTGGGGTATGATAGGCATTTAATAACAACTGCCAATACAAATACGGGTATTCCAACTTTTTCTCACAGTTTCTGCCACTCTCAGAAATCTGCGCCATTTCCAAAATAAAAAACAAAACAAAAACTTTTTCAAGTTAGTGCATACTTTTGAATGTTTACTTGGGGCATTTTTTGTATCACCTTTGTATCCCCTTTTTATTGTATAGGTGTGTTCATAAATCCTAGCCCTTAATGCATTCTCAGTCTTCCCAACATAAAATGCAGGACATGTAAGGCAAGAAGCAAGGTAAACTGCCCCTTTTGTTGTACAGTTGTATCTATGCATGAGAAATACAGTTTTGGGGTAAAAGGGGATGGTAAGGTTTATTCTGTCTTAATATATATATATATATATATATATATATATATATATATATATATATATATATACAGAGAGAGAGAGTATATGTATATATATATATATATATATATATATATATATATATATATATTAGGTATATGTGTATATATATATATATATATATATATATATATATATATATATATATATATATATATATATATATATATATATATGTGTGTGTGTGTAGAGAGAGAGAGAGCAAACCCTGCACTTGTACATCCCCCGTTTTTGTCACTGTTTCCTGTTACTTCATCTGTTCCTTTTTCCACTAATCCTTTAACATTTGCGTTGCATATAAAGACAAAAGTAGGGGCTTGACCTTTTTTTTTGAGTTAGACCAGTGGGACCAAACACCAACAACAAATTTTTGCAAAAAATCTTCTTCACATCACCTGTACTGTGGTTAAATATGAGAATCATGATATTAGATTGTTGGTTGCTCCTAGTCTTGTTTAATACCCCAACCTCAGAGGACCCTGAATAGTCTAAAATTAGTTTAGAATTGGTTGCTTTTCCTGAGATCACTTCAACAGCTATATTATTCACTAATTCCATGGAGTAAGCCCTTTCCAAAACAATAATATTTTATGTTTGTCCAACTCAAATTAGAACTGGTTATCATCAGATACCAACCTGGATAGCCTCTCCATGCACCCTTTTACCAAACTCTTTTTTTTTACTCAAAGGGTAGTTACTTGAGTAATAAAGGTAATCATTTGAAAAAGCTGGCTTCCTAAAAATGGTGATTCCCATTTTCTGCATACCATTTTTTTGAAACCATGGCAGCCAAATAACTAATACTGTTTTTACTCTTTTCGCATGTAAAACTAAGAAAGTCTATACGGTTATTAATGTGTCTAAAAATACTCCTCATACTTATAAGAGGACTCTGTCCACAGAATAAAAATATCATCCAAAAAATCAAAGAAATAGAAGAATGCAGGGCCAAAATTCATTAGCAGACAAAAAATACTTTTCCCAGTGTACCACATTGCAATATTGGTAACAAACAAGGGCACAGGAGACACCCATGGCCATACCTTTTATTTGTTGAAAGTATTCACTTTCAGATTGCACATAATTGTTTGCTAACACTTTACAATGCTGCCAAACACAGGGGCACAGGAGACTCCCATGGCCATACCTTTTATTTGTTGAAAGTATTCGCCTTCAAAGTGCAGATGATTGTTTTCTAACAATGTGTCCATACGCTCATGAATAATCAAAAATGTCCTCCCTTGAAATAGACATATCACTACTGATAGCAAAACCAGTAGTAAAACTAGTCCATTCCAACCACATGGGGTGTTAACAAAAACAGGTCTTTGACATCTATGCTGAGAAACATACAGTTCTCACAGTATGTAGTATTGGATAATTTCAGTAAAAAATCCTGTGAATTCCTTAAAAAGTTTAGTTTTTGCTTAAAAAGTAATTAATTTGTTAACCAATAGAGCTAAAACTTCAGTTTTGGATTCTTCAGAAGCCATTCAGTGGACGAGGTTTTTTTTTAACACAAGGAACCATGGGAGAAAAGTCCTTATTATAAAATGAAAGCATATTTGAGACAAATATATTCTTCACAAGGGCAAGAGAAGAGTCACTGATAATACCTTATAGTCATGTGCAAACTATGCCCATAAAGAACTGTACAAATTTCAACACAAATGCTTTAATTGTATTATCAGCTAAGGATTCATGACAGTACTAAACCATAATTTTGCGGTGTAAATTAAACAAGTACAATGTTTTAAGTTTTACTCTACTCCCACTAACAAATACAGTTGAAATCTCTCTCTCTCTCTGTCTATATATAGACATAATTAGATTGTGAGAAATAGAATGTTGCTGAGGTATTTTACCTTTAATTGTTTTAATTCACTATAATCAATTGTATTTTATTATGTTTTGAATACATTTTACAATAAATAAATCTGAACAGAGGATACCAAAACATTGTTCCTTTATGCAAAGTTTACATCAAAAATTAAATAAGAAAGTTTACAGTACTCCTAGCTTAACTGGAACAGAATGTAGGAAATTAGTTTTGTGAGGAAATATTAATTAATGTATTTACTTGGAATGTCAAATTAAAAAAAAAATAGAGCAATGTATATTGTCAGTGGATGCCTTCAGCTCTACTTATATAGAATTGTATAATTGACGGGTATTTACATGTGCTTTTGCGTGATTGCATAATAGCCAAAAACAGTTTAAACAGGCATTGTAAGACTCCATCTAGCCCCCGGATTCACTAATCTTCCATGCAGGACTAGTCTAGTCCTGCATAGAAGTGGCCGTTTAGGAGGAGGACAGCAGAGCGCCAAGCATATTAATGAAGGTGCACTGCCTGACCACCTAATCCTACACAGAACGTGGATGAGTGCAAGGGGCATGTCTGAGAGCAGAGCTCTCAGAATAGACATGCCCCTGCAAAGTAGAACAGCAGAAACTGTAAATAAATGAGTGAGACCGCTCCTAGGTATCCGCATATCCCCACCAACTATCCCCCATGTGTACAACAGCAACAAGACATAAAAATAAAAATATGTAACCCCTGTATTTATTTCTAAAACTCCGAGTACAGCTAACCGTAGCTGCGCGGGTGTGCCCATCGCTTAGCTACGGTTAAAGCAGCTTAAAAGGCTGAAGAGGATAACAAGGAAGGTATATGCAAATGAAACAGCACAACAATAGTGTAGTGGTCAGAGCATCCACCTAATGAGCAGGCATTCCTGGTTCGAGTCTCACTGCAGCACATACCATTTTCCATGTGAAATCTTTATACAAACATATATTTATATTTTATTGCTGTATAACCTACTAAATAACATTTAAATGTGAACTGGAGTACTGCATGAAATGAACATGTGAAGAGTCAGTACCATAATGAATAAGTCAGCAGTAAGCAGGCGTAAGCACAGATAAGCAGTAGTAAGCATATGTAAGCACTAGTAAGCGTGTGCAAGTGCATTTGGGTGGGGTGAAGCACCGCCGACACAGATCAAGCAAAAGAGACGCTAACTGTGTGTAAGACACTGTAATCGGAAGTCAGCAGTGCTAACCTCTGCGCAAACCTGCTTACACTCGCTTGAAAGTGCCTTAAGCACACCGTATCCAATGGCCGGTGTCACGTGTGACTCTGTGTACACTAACTGAGTCAGTTTTAGGTACCGCAAAACATACATGGCACACAAGGTTGCCCAGTATGCACATGAAACACAGTATCCAGCAATACCAGTCAACATTACCAGATATGTAGCTAAAGATTTAGAGGTATATGTGTTTGTATGAATACCCATAACTATATGGATATATACCTCCCTGTTAAATAAAATTAATAATTCAATACACAGGAGGTTCAGATTCAAAAGTTTACTAGTGTACACCAGGAGGCAAAAAACCATACAAGTACAGAATTTTGTCTAACATGATACAGGAAGTTCACAAGTTTATATAGGTTTAACATTCAAGTTGTTCCCACCTTACTGACGTGATATGTCACGGGGCATCTACATCACTTTAGCTTACAAGCCTCTACTCTTTTAATCTGCTGATGCAGTATGTTTTAAAAAACTTTTCCTCTAGATACAATACGGCCTTGCTATCCAGCTGGTCAGTCATAATGTCTTTCTGTAAAGTTACTTATTCAAGGTTTCATATCAGTTCGAATACAATAGCAGATTCAGTCTTTAACATACATATTTGTTCACTGTTTCACTTTCTTTACCAGCTGTGTTTTTATCTCACAAGGACAAGTTACTTCATGCAGGAAGAGAAGATTTCATTATTTACAAGGACAAGTTATCTCATCAGGAAGGAGCGGAAGATTTACATTTAATTTCCTGACCCAGCAGATAATCACTTATGAAAAGCATAAACATTAAGCTTGCTGAGCTGGCAGCTGCCAGGGTCAGGGGTCAAAGCACACTGCAGTTTCAGAAGCTACTTGCATTTACACATGAATTTATCCCTTCTGTTATTTGATTAATAGAATAAAATGCATTATAAACTACCTTGCTTCTAAACTAGCATTTCACATATATTTAAATACATATTTTTCTAACATTTCCCCCCTATTAATACTTTTTATTCTATTTTTTTTTTTTTGAAGTATGCATAGTGTTATTTCATCTCCTAACCTTTTCCACTTAGGATTTTCAGCTAGGTGAGTCATTTAATCTATACTTCAGAAAAAGCGTCATCTGAAATCAATCTTTCAATTTCAATATCTTGGTAGAAAGTTTCAGTAACAGATACATCAACAAAATCTTTGATTAATCTTTTCATGCAGGGAATTCCACAGCAAACACATGCTCCTATTAGGAATATACCCACACAAATAGCAATTAGAATGTTCATTAGGATGGAACCCCACCCCCCAAACAGATTCTGGAAAAAGTTTGTCAGTGGGTTTGGGCCTGGTTCAGCCATGGCTGATACTTGCTGAATTACCTCTAGGTGATTATTTATCTCGTGATGATTGTCAGGTATATAAGCACAGAATTCTTCTTTGATAAGCATGCACGTACCACCTCTCGCCGCTAGGGTGAAGTCAAGAGCCATCCGATTTTGTAGCACAACAGTTCTCATTGCATTCAGTTCATCAGTCACCAATTCTAGGGCGGAAAAAGTTGCATTACTCATTACTTCGAGAAGTTTCGACAACTTCCTCAGCTCCCAGATCGATTTGACTGCTCCATAGGCTGGTAATATTCCTGCCCAGGATATAACACTGTCACTCAAGTCCATATGAGTCAATTTGCTTTTGTCTTTTACTGAATTATGGTCTTTCCAACCAGCTTCGATCTTCCCAACTGGATTCACAGGTTTCTTAACTGGACCTTCAGGCTTTCGAGCTGTTTCTTTTACGTTTCATATCTTACCCAAAGGTAATTCTGCAGTATGTCTTATTGCCGGAATCAAGTAACCCAAAAATCAACTGCCGGACCAATTCTCAGGTAACCATTTATATGCCTTTTTCCCACAAATAAAATAACAGTTTTCTACTTTAGTACTAATACGCATCAGCCCTGCATGAAACATTTTCTGATCTATAACTGACAATTATTTAAACAAAACTGGAAAACTGGATTTCTTTGAATGTCACTCATAGTTGTTTTCAATGAGTTTAAATACGAGTCATAATTAGTATTGCAAAAAGTATTGCCATTACTATTCTTAATATAACATCGGTAAGATATGGTTATATTGCAATTGCTCCAGCCCACCTGGAGAGTGTCATTTTTATAGAAACATACAACTCCTTTTTGTGTGACAGGTAAAAATAAAGCTATTTTATCCTGTGATCTAACAGTTCCTGTGTCGAAAAGTAAATTCTCCCAAGTCTCATTTATCCCCAAAGGGACAGCGGACATTATCAGTCCTCCATATGCTGTTGGTATAGCTGTACAAACCCAGCAATTTGAAATGTTCATAGTCTCTGCATACACACGTTTCATGGCTAGGTATGTGTTAAAATTTGGATGCCAGTCTATAGACGTTTCATCACGCCTTTTCACTTTCACTTGCGTAGTTGTTTGTAGGATAAACCACAACAAGAGGAAAATTGTCACAATTACAGTTAATAAATGTACACACAACAAAATGATTATGCAACATCTCTGGGGTTGCTCTAAACTTCTATTCGCTTTGTTTTTGGCCATCTCGGTCTGGTTGTATATCAGTCACAAAGTTTTTATCAAGTTGAAAGTTCTTTACCGGTTTACAATGCGTCAAATGAACCCAGGACGTCCTCTCAGCCACTCTGACTGCAGTAGGCGTTGCCAACAGAACCTGGTATGGTCCATCCCACTTTGGACTCGCCCAATTCTTCCTTTTCGTCACTTTCAGCCACACCCAACTTCCAGGGCCCACGACTGCTTCCACCGGTCTGGTCTGTTCCTTATCTGAAAAAGAGTTAAACTGCAAAACAGATTTATTCATTAACAATTTCTTCATATACTCTGCTAACGAACTGTCAGCCTCTTGTTCTGCAGGCATGAGAGCTTTCCACTGAGGCACATAATATGCTCTCCCAAAAATCATTTCAAAGGGAGTCAAACCCTTTACATTTGGAACCGTTCTCATACTCAGCAGTGCTAAAGGCAGACAGTATATCCAATTCTTTTGGGTCTCCTCTACTAGCTTCCTTAACTTGTTCTTTAGGGTACCATTGTACCTTTCCACCAGTCCTGCTGACTGTGGGTGGTAAGCACAATGGTTCTTCAAGGAGATACCAAAAAAGCTCCCAAGCTGGTGAATCGTTTGATTCACAAAATGTGTGCCATTGTCACTATAAATCCTTTCCGGAATGCCAAATCTAGGGATTACTTCTTTTATCAGGGCTTTTGCCACTGTTGCTGCATCTGGATTTTTGGTTGGAAAAGCTTCTACCCATTTAGAAAACATGTCTACAATAACTAAACAAAACTTCTTCCCTTCACATTTATTCAATTCTATGAAATCCATACAGATAGTATGGAACGGGTATGGTGGTATAGGAAAACTTCCTTGCTTGGTTTTGAATGCTCCTTGTGCATGATGCTTGTTACAAGTATGACAAGCTGCATGATATAAAAAGCCGGACATGACTGACATGAAACCTACTAGGATAGAGGGTACATATAAATGTGAGGCATGCAATTACTGTAAATTTATATCTACAGGGTCCAGGTTTACAGTGAATCAACTCATGTTCAAAGCCAGAGGCCATTATAGTAGTAATTCTAAATCAGTGGTTTACCTGGCTTTCTGTCAGTCATGTCTGGCTTTTTATATCGGCAAGACTGACAGAAAATTAAAAGAAAGGATTTATGAACATACGTATCATATAAGGAAGAGGAGTAGTATTAATGCCTTAGCGAGACACTGTAATGAAAACCCTTCTCATGCCTTTTTATTTAAAGTCATTGACCACGTAGTGGTTGATGAAAAAGGTGGACCACACCAGTTATTGTTAGAAAAATGTGAACTTATTTGGCAACTTAGGCTGAATTCTTACATGTTACCTGGTTTAAACGAGGTCACATCGTTGACTTGTATTTTGAAGTTAAGAAGTTTATTGAGGTGATACAAATCCTAGTATTTAATTTATTTGAGTTAAAGGTAGTACCCTCTATGTTTATTTATGGGTCTGTTTCCGATTTTTCATACACATATACAGTATACATTTTTTATAGTTTAGTGTCACCCTAAGGTTGGAATATAGAGTTAGTAGTGCTTTAGAACATAGAGTAGTCGGAGTCTTGGAATTTAGTTTTCTGTACTTGCTTGTCCTTTTAGATATTGATACCCTCCTTGTATGTATTGACACCCTGGTTCACAGACACTGTCCTCTTTTTGCTTTGTGACAGTAGTCTGTTGTACGTTGTTGGTTTTCCTGTTTTTCATTAATGCATGTAGGTGCATCTTAAGTATGTATATATATATATATATATATATATATATATATATATATATATATATATATATATATATATATATATATTTATTTATGGTTATGTTTCTTTCATCCATGTGGTCTTTTTATTACTTTTATATTTTTATGTTTGAGTATAGTTCTACATTCTGTTCCCATTTTGAACGAATGTTTTTTTAAAAAAATGAAGTTTTAAATGAATGATTATATTATGTAATATAAGCTTGTTAGTGCAAGGAGAATGTTTTTGATGTGACTTTTAACCATCTAACCTAGCATTTAAATGGTTAATTGAATGGCAGCTTAATTATTTTTTAGTTGCACTTGTTGGCACCTTTTTTATTTTAAAACTGTGTTTGTAAACTTTTTTCTTTTGTCTGAAGAAGTCTTCTAAAGGTGGAAGACGAAAAGCGCTTCACATTAAACATTTCTTGTAACTAACCTAACTAGATCAGAGCCTGTGCCTCTTTCATGTTACCTCCCCAATTATACCCACTACCCCTCCCCAACAGTCCACTCTCAACTGAAAAATAAAAGGGCAATCAGTTCCCACAAAAAAATCATGCCCCATACATAGCTGTCCATTTCGCACATGTCCACTGGACACATATAATCTGGTCTAATTGGCATCACAACAAATTTATGTTGTCCTCACCCCTCTCCCAGGGGTTTGAGGCTCCAAATCAACCTCCAAATACAGTGTATATGCACAGCTGTTGTGTAGAAGAAATGGGCAGCTATGGAACTTCCCTGCACCCTTCCTGCACATGCCTAGTTATTTCCCCTACAGTCTTGCCCTATTTGTGCCCCTTTTTCACCACCTTCCCATCATCCCTTTTTTTCTTTTCTTTTAAAGAAATTAGTGCAGGGGTAAGTGGGAGTAGGCACTTATAAGCAGCAGTAACTGGGTTTAAGCTTGCTTGCACAGGGGTAAGTTATGCCTACACAGGTTAAGCAATTTAAAAGCTAACAAGAGTATGAGAAACTGTAACCGGAGGTTGGCAGTGCTTAGCTCCATGCAAACCCATGTACAACTGCTTTAAAGTGCCTTAATCACTCTGTATCCAGTGGCCCATGTTCTGCCCAGTAACAAAATAAATTGCCTCTGCAAGGATCAAACCCAGGATCCTGCATTGCATACACAAAGTGATTGACGCTTAAGCCATGACAGACACAAAGGGATTCAATTTTTCCAGAAACATATCATCCAGTCCTGTCATGCAACAGTACAGAGAATGTATACCAACACCTAGATGCCTGTGTGTATAATGGTATTAATAACTAAACAGATACAACATATCTATATATGCATATCTATATATATATATATATATATATATATATATATATATATATATATATATATATATATATATATATATATATATATATATATATATACACATACACATATATATATATATATATATATATATATATATATATATATATATACGCATAGATATATATACATATATCTATATATATATATATATCTATATATATATATATATATATATATATATATATATATATATATATATATATATATTCCTAACACTATATACATATATATCAATATATATGCACATATATACATGCATATGCCTAAATCGACACATATATGTGTCTACACCTATATATCTACATATTTTATTTATTTATTTATTTTACATTTGTTGACCGGGCTAGTCCAGCTGGATATATGTCCATTTTCAGTGGAGGCCCGGGGAGAAAAGCTCCAAAGGTTATAACAAGTAAGGGGAATACAGAAAAAATACATAGAAGATACACATATCAAAACAAAACAAATAATTGCAATACGCAATTTATAATATCATACCCTAGTCTAAAATAATACATAGTCATAAAATTTTTTTTTTTCATAGTATATATGAGATAAGGAAAAGGAAAAGGAACTTATGTCAACTTGTAATAAATTTATAGAAAGGGGGTATGATCAACATAATATAAATCAGAGTTTGGACAAAGTTAAAAAATGTGGAAAGCATTATGCTGAGGGGGCGTGGAATACATTACAAGAAAGTAAGGAGAATGTATATTTTGTTTCCACATTTTCTATAGCTTCAAATAGTGTTAAATATTATGTTTTAAATAGCTGGAAGCTATTACAAAAGGAAGTAGAGTGTCTAACAAATAAAAACATAGTTTTTTCATACCGGAGAGGAAGAAACATACAAGATTTTTTGATACATAGCAGGTTTAAAATGGTATGTCAGCCAATGTTGTCACAAGTTATGGAATATGGAACAAAGAGATGTGGGAAATGCACTATTTGCAAGTTTATTGTAAAACAATTTCATCAGATCAATAATATTGCATTTGAAATCAAGGGAAATTATAATTGTAATTCTATGGCGGTAATATATGGAATTGAGTGTGGCTGCAAAAGTTTTATGTGGGGGAGACGAAAAGAACATTGACCTGTAGGATAAAGGAGCATGTAAGGGATATTTTGAAAAATAAGGAAACTAGCCCCTTGGCAGGGCATTTCCAAAAGTATCACGGGGGAAAGGTGGAGAATTTGAAAGTTTCAGTATTAGATAGTATTGAGAATTTAAAGTATTTAAATGATAAATCTATAAAACAAATACTTAGGAAAAAGGAATTATATTTTATATTAAAATTTAATACGCTCAAACCTAATGGTTTGAATAGTGATTGTTCATGGAAAAGTTTGCTGTAATGAATGTGTAGTAGAAATACAGCATTTTATGGATTTTTTATTTGTTTTGTTTTTTTTAAAAAATGTATCAAAGGGTTGATTGAATAATTGGAAACAATTAATGTGTGATAGTAGGTGCTTATAAGATAGGCTAATTGCTTAGTTTAGTGAACTATCTACTCTGAAAAGGCTATTTGCCGAGGCGCTAGAGAAGAGAACAGAAGTGTGTTTTTTCGTGTTACTGGATGTAACTACAACCTTTGGATTAAAGCTTTCTACAAAGTTGCAACGGAGTCTTCCTTTGTGTGGTATAACAACAGTGTTTGAGACTTTTTGTGGTTTTTGGTATTATGGCCAGTGACTCTTTTGCAGCATTACCACGAATGTTCAGAGAAACGGTAATGGACAATACACAGAAATCAATTGAAAGTTTTTTTACTGTGTCAAATACTGCCAGTAATTCTACCAATATTGGTGCAGCACAAGGCAGAGAAGATGTGCAAAATGGGGACACAGTGTCTGGACTGTATAATAAATGGCAGCAAGATCGTAAGTTGTGGCAACAGAACCCATTCTCACGGGTGGGTAAGAAAAAAGAAACTGTGTTGGCTCCGGAGGTCCGGGACTCTTATATACAAATTGAAAAATTATTATTTAAAGAAACTTCAGTGTTTCTTAATTTACAGAGCCTGCAGCGGTATGAAGAACTAGACATCACTCCGAGGGGTTTACGTAGTATAAAAAATCCATCTACCCCCTTTGATGTTACCAATTCGGAAGATAAGCAGTTCTGTGACAGATGGATAGCAGCAGCACACAGATGCAGCATAGAATGGGTTAAAATTTTGATAGATAGAGACATATTAAAAAAGCAGAAATTAAGAGAAAAAATTAAAGCACTCTGTATTAATATTTCCAATAAAATCAAGCAGGAAGAGTTACAACAGTTCCTGATGAAAACTAATGAACAGTTAAACGAATATGAAACAGAATTGATTGACCGTAAAAAAAGTAAATTACACAGAGATCTACGTGATTACGAGAACAAGAGAGCGTTTTTGTTTTCAGCCAATCAGAAGATCCGACGGCAGCGCGTACATTTTGAACAGAAGGAGATGCAAAGGGAAGGAGAAGGATATGCTTCTGTGGAGAGCGGACTGTCGCAAACGGAAGCAGAAACGGATAACGAAGAGTATCCAGCACTCCCCAAACCTGGAAACCAGAAGGGCATGAATACGTTTCAAGAGAATCGTTTCAATCGGAAACAAAGTTGGAACGGACAGGGTTATAATGGGGGAGGGCAGGGGAAACAGCGATCGAGTTACAGCAGCAATAACAGCAGCAAAAAAAGGAGATGGGAAGGACAATGGGACTAAAGTTGTTTGTGAGTATGACAATAAGGAATATGTAGTAAATTTATCTGGATGCGACTTGTCAGAGTGTGCATTAAATGTTTTGAACAAAGGTTTGAAATTTGTACCCACGGTTATTCCGAGGGTACATATGTTAAAAACAGACATATTTCAATTTACTCGCAAACTGCATTTAATGGAGATGTTTTATGGGTTAAATAAGGATTTCCCAGTAGAAAGTAAACAACAAACTGATAGTGTAACTACATTAGTTAATAGTGAGGAAGAGTTTTTTTCGTGTAACTCGGAAATTGATACAGATGAATGTAGGCAATTGGATACGAGTTCTATTCCTATAGTGAGTACCTATATGCCACCTCAAAGTAATGAATGTATCAGATATTTTCAGAAATCGTTAACACATAATGTAGAAATGGAATGTGATAGATTCAAATGTAAGAATAAAAGGGCAGGTATGTATAATCTGACTAAAATGGAATGGGACTGTTTGAATGATTTAAGTAGAGATGATAAGATAATATTTAAACCTTCGGATAAAGGAGGGAAACTGGTTATATTAAATGTCAAGCAGTATTTAGATATGTGTTACGAACACTTGAAAAATGAGAATATATATGAAGCAATAGATATGATACAGTATAATGAGGCACAAAGAAAGTATGAATATATTATTGATAAAGGATACAGATTACATTATTTTTCTTACAAGGATGTAAAAGAAAAATTTAATATTAATACCCCTAGAATGCCATGCTTTTATTGCATCCCAAAAATACATAAAAAAATCTTTCCACCACCAGGACGACCTATAGTGTCAGCAACAAATGGGTATTTGGAAAATATTTCAAAATTTTTACATCTGTATCTGATGCCTATTGTTTGTAAATTACCATCCTATATCAAGGATGTATTTGACTTTATTACAAAGATAAAAGATATATATTGGAAGGCAGATATGTATTTTGTGGTAGTAGATGTGGTGTGTCTTTATACGAACATAAGACATGAAGATGGAAAGATGGCTATTAAGTACTTCATGGGTAATGAAGGTGTGGTGAATTATGTATTGGAATTGTTTGACATATGTTTAACCAATAATATGTTTGAATTCAATGGTTCCATGTATAAACAGAAGCAGGGCACTGCTATGGGGGCAGCCTTTGCCCCTAGCTATGCCAATGTATTTATGGGATTTTTTGAAGACAAATACATATATACCAATGCCTTTTTTAAAAAATATGTACATATGTACTATCGTTACATTGATGATTTAGTGTTTATATGCAAAGGGGGACTATTAGAAGTTGATAATTTTCTAACTGAAATACAGGATAATGTAATGAATATTAAATTTGATGGGCTACAAAAGGGCCAAAAGGTGCAGTACTTGGATATTTCAATAATGGGAAAAAAAGGGCAAAAAATAGAGTATCAAATACATAGGAAATTCCAAGGTAGTGGCTCTGTATTACATGGTAGCAGCCATCATCCCTTGCATATTATGAAAGCGATTCCTTATACAGAGCTGAATAGGGTAAATAGATTGTGTAGCAATTCGACAACTAAGGAAAAGGAACTTATGTCAACTTGTAATAAATTTATAGAAAGGGGGTATGATCAACATAATATAAATCAGAGTTTGGACAAAGTTAAAAAATGTGGAAAGCATTATGCTGAGGGGGCGTGGAATACATTACAAGAAAGTAAGGAGAATGTATATTTTGTTTCCACATTTTCTATAGCTTCAAATAGTGTTAAATATTATGTTTTAAATAGCTGGAAGCTATTACAAAAGGAAGTAGAGTGTCTAACAAATAAAAACATAGTTTTTTCATACCGGAGAGGAAGAAACATACAAGATTTTTTGATACATAGCAGGTTTAAAATGGTATGTCAGCCAATGTTGTCACAAGTTATGGAATATGGAACAAAGAGATGTGGGAAATGCACTATTTGCAAGTTTATTGTAAAACAATTTCATCAGATCAATAATATTGCATTTGAAATCAAGGGAAATTATAATTGTAATTCTATGGCGGTAATATATGGAATTGAGTGTGGCTGCAAAAAGTTTTATGTGGGGGAGACGAAAAGAACATTGACCTGTAGGATAAAGGAGCATGTAAGGGATATTTTGAAAAATAAGGAAACTAGCCCCTTGGCAGGGCATTTCCAAAAGTATCACGGGGGAAAGGTGGAGAATTTGAAAGTTTCAGTATTAGATAGTATTGAGAATTTAAAGTATTTAAATGATAAATCTATAAAACAAATACTTAGGAAAAAGGAATTATATTTTATATTAAAATTTAATACGCTCAAACCTAATGGTTTGAATAGTGATTGTTCATGGAAAAGTTTGCTGTAATGAATGTGTAGTAGAAATACAGCATTTTATGGATTTTTTATTTGTTTTTTTTAAAAAATGTATCAAAGGGTTGATTGAATAATTGGAAACAATTAATGTGTGATAGTAGGTGCTTATAAGATAGGCTAATTGCTTAGTTTAGTGAACTATCTACTCTGAAAAGGCTATTTGCCGAGGCGCTAGAGAAGAGAACAGAAGTGTGTTTTTTCGTGTTACTGGATGTAACTACAACCTTTGGATTAAAGCTTTCTACAAAGTTGCAACGGAGTCTTCCTTTGTGTGGTATAACAACAGTGTTTGAGACTTTTTGTGGTTTTTGGTATATATGAGATAAGTTGTATCTACAAGGATATTATGTCCATGGGGATCAGTCAGGATGTGTTATAGTGAGAAGGAAATATTGAGGTAGAGGAATATACACAGCACGTTACATATGTGTACGCAGATATATATCTATGTAGGTATATATGGGCATGGTTATTTATATGTTAGTAGATATATATATCTATATAGGTATATAAGGCCATATATCTGTTGATAGCAATCGCAGATTAACAAATACACATATGTCCACATGCACCGTAAATGGGGTTGAGAGGCCCCATACACTATGCATCTCATACAAATAGGCATCCCCCCCACAGCCAAACACGTGCACCCTGCAATACACTACCAGGTACAGTCTGCCTCCCATAGGACATGTAATATGTGGAAGCCATCAACATCTCCAGGATACAAATATATATATATATATATATATATATATATATATATATATATATATACACACACACACACATGTGACTACACATACACGTGCAGATATATGTACAGTATGATACATATGTAGAAGGTGCGCACAATATGGAACAGCCATTATGCCTACAGTTAACAACTGAACAACTGGACAATGTAGGGGCCACCCATACATATGTCAATCGTTGCCTGCAACATATACCCATAAAAAGGTCATAGGAAAGATACCACACAGAGGTTTGCAGAAATGGCAAACCTTTAATTGTGTACTGTTACAGTTCTACATGCCATGTCATATAGCTATTCAGACACTGACAACCATATAAACAGAGAACTGCAACTGTGAAACAGTTACACTAATGCAGTAGTCTGGAAAGGTTCACAACTGTTGCTGTCCAAGCCACACCCTTCAAACTGTACATTAGTGAAGACAGACTGGGCCACAGGATACCAAACAATCAACAGTATGTACTGCAGGTGTGCAGTTCAGCAGCCTCTAGCTACACTCTGTACAAACTCAGTAGTTGGTAAAGACGTTATGTGATCACATGGGTTGTAACTGGTACATAACAAGGCATAACTGACACAATCATGAGCACACCGACAAACAGAACAGTCTGTATGGCTGGAGGCAGTAGGCTTGCAGTACACCAATTCATGTAAGTAATGTAAATATAGGTGAAGTATATGGTACTGTACATCCAGATACCTTGCGGCAGCTCACCCCTGATACCCCCACATGTTCTAACAGCCTAGGTCATTTATGGTGCTCCCCACCTAGAATCCATAATACAGGCCCATATACCACTGTTACATACACTGGCCTCTGGAGTGCATAAGGGCACACATGTATTGTGTAGGTGATGCCCACACATATATAGCCCCAGCCCCACTGTATGTGTGGGAGATACAACAGCAGTGGACTAATGGCAGCAAAGGCAGTGTGATATACTCACAGCCCCCTACAGAACAACCCCCAACAGCATGACATATGTGCAAAGCTTGGTATGTAGATATAGGACAGAGGCTGGAACACAGGCACATATGTGGAACTGTGTTGCCATACACTAAGCAAGGTGCTGGTGTTACAGGATAGTCTGCAACGTACCCTTAGTCAGGGAATTGAGGTTAGGAACAGAAATAGATGTAGTCATGTACTGACAGCATGCAACACATACACTGCCAGTGTAATATCTGACACGGGACCTGTATGGTGGACGGACAACACATAATAGGCATACCACTGTCCAGCAAGAGGATAGGCCCACAGTAGTGAGCTATGCACACAGACTGCATTCCAAGGTGAAATAGTATGTACACACACACACACACACACACACACACACACACACACACACACACACACACACACCCTGTAACACCAGTACTATACAAAGCATATCACAACTCTACTCACAGTGTCTCTGTAGTTCCTGTTCCTCCTACAGATATGTGGCTGCCCTGAGTGTGCAGGTTCTCCTGTAAGTGGTATTGCTACCTGCTGTCTGTAACACTGATGGCCACACACAGGAAGGATGTCCATCACACAGGAAATGTAAAGGGACCACGCCCACATGATGTAGGGATTCATAGTGGGTGGCTGCCATTGCGGTGGTAATTGGAAGTACTACACATGTGTAATCATATACATATAACTATCTAGATAAGTATATGTACATATATTTCCACCATATGTCCTGAACATGGAGTGTAGCCCTACCCCAGCCCCTATAGTCTCAAAGTCATAGTGCAAGGGGATGTCAGGTATGTATAGCAGGTATATTAATAGACTGTTGCTTCTGTCATTGGGATTGTCTTAACAGACATGGTGTGTGTGGAAGGTCACATCTGCTTATGACATGTGTGCCACTGGCTACTTACAGACATCCTAAGGAAATCATTGTAAAGTACTGCCGCTAGCATGTAATGCCCCTGTGGAGTGCAGCAGAGATATTAGCCAATATATGTAGAACTTCGGACACACACTATACAGTCCAGAGGTGTACACATAATCCCTTAGTGCACAACATGTGTACCAGGCCTGACAATATGGATGTAGACAGCCATGTAGATGGGTATAACACATAATGACTGGTATACATATGCCCATAGGTTTTGGATTCACACACTCCTGTCTGGTCTGACACATAATGACTGCTGGTACAGGGGTGCCATGTCCACATACTACCCAATAGATATTGACATACATCTGTACAGCATCCCACTGCTCTGTCTGACACACATGACATTTAAGGGAGGCCCATCAGCGGTACATCTGGCAAGTATCTGCACATGACATCTCACTGGGTAAGTACACAAAGCTGCTAGGCATGTAACAATGCACTGTGCAGGCTACAGGCAGACTGGCACAACACTGGCCTACATCTTGTATGGGGGAATGCACATGTACCTGAATATATAGCAGGCTAAACAGCCATGTCACTGTGCAGAGTAAGATACACCAGTGTGAAAGTGCATAGCCACAACCAATGTGAACACAGCCACATATGGTAAGCTAGCAAAATGTTACAGTATATGGACTATCTGTTCTACACCATCCTCATATGTGCCACTCACAGAATGACCCTACATATACTGGGCTGCTACACAGTTTGGTCTGATGGCTGTCTGTGGTCTGGGACATGTGTGTGTGTATGGCCCTACAAACATGTATGCCAAAATGGTACCATACAGTGGGGCAACATGTATCATCAGATAGAAGGGGAGCTAGAACAATGACATCCACCACAGTCTGTACACAAGCTAAGGTACATACTAACAATACACACACACTGGTGACATTCCCCATCACTACACAGACCTCAGTACTGTACAAACATCCACAGAATGTCCAGGTTTTGTCATGAAATATAACCCCTACTGTACATGACGTGTAGCAATCTGACATATCACTGGCTTGTAATCAGATATGATGACACTATTTATGGTGTACAGCACATATGCACCACTTCATGCATGACATATGTACAAAGGATGACAGAGGTGTGGTTGACAGCACATACACAGGGCCAGTATGGACATGTTGCTGTGATAACCTCATAAATATACCATTGTTACGGGGTTTGTTGCAACATATGTCCTATGAGGGATATGAAGTCAGTAACTGTCATGGCCGTCACCATCTACAGACTGCAATCCTCACACTACCTTCTGCATTCCACAGATAGATGCACCATAGCTAGCACATGAGACCAAAGGAACAACACTGCCCAGTCTGCAGATGACCCTGCAGATGGGGATTCCTCATATACATGGAACTGACATGGCAGGTATTGGGACATGTATGACAGGCATATCCAGACAAACACTGTTAAACCAACATAACTCCAAATGCAGTATTGCAGCACTTACAGTCTGTAGTCAGGTCAGGCACATCCCTCTCCTGTTTGTTGCCCTCTTTCCGCAGCGTATGTTGTTAGAGATAAATCCCCAATCCATCTGAGATGCTGTTTGCCAAACAACAGATCTAGTTCCTGCTCACAGTGACAGAAAAGGGTCAATTTTACCATGATGTTCCCAGGTATTGGAGTATGTTTCCATGCAATTGGCTATGGGAATGTTACCACAGCTGTTCCACATGCAATCAGCTAGGGGAGGGCTGCAATTCGTGCAGAGGCCATCAGCTGATCATGAGCATTACTTAAAATACACATGCTGCTGCCTAAGAAAAGCAGGTGTAGGTCTTCACATCCACCAGAGAGGGAGTGGGGGAGGCAGACAGAGGCGAATACATGTCAGGGAGGGGTGGGAGAGTAAAACTGAAGCATATTTGTGTCACACACTTACCAGTATAGGGTATCAAACCCCCAACAACTATGTAGTGATATCACAGTTTGATGCAGTTATTGGATGCGCCACATGGGTTACCTGCTGAGGAGCACTCAGAACATATATGTGATGGTGAGTGACATCTGCAACAGGGATACGGTAGATATACAGTAGGTGACGTACATGTGCCTGTCTGCATGAACAGGTTCCAGCATCAGCACAGGCACACTCACACAGGGACGCACACACATTGACACACTTGGCAGGGCCAGGAGTGCAACTCATCACTAGTGGGATTGCCACAAGACATCAATGTGCAGGTGTCACATGCACCACATGGGTCATACGGAGGTTGTAGTGAGTATGTGGAGGTGTCAGATATCAAACAGCATGCTTCACTGTGCCCTGGGGGGGGGTTGTAGTGAGTGTGGATATGGACATACGTACCATAAAACACACACACGAACCCACAGGGTGCCAGTTCTGACATGCATGGGTGCATGTCTGCATGGGTGTGTGGTGGTCAACAGTGCCAGCAGGCTATACAAGGGTAGGCGATGGGTATACCTTGGCAACAAGCCACATGACAATGGTCTGCATTGTGGCTCAGGCCTGTAGTTTCTGCATTTGCCCACACAGGTGAGTATTGCATCCCCCATCCAGTCACCTGGGTGACTATTGGGTGTGGCCAATGCTGTGCATCACTTGCCATGTATGTGTTCCCTAGTCCATGACATGGATGTTGTCTAGGATGTGCACACCTCCCACATGCATATACAGTGACATGTGGAACTGTACCTGGGGTGTCTGATCTATGCAGTGAACACAGATTATCATCAGATGTGCCAGTCTTGCCCGCCTGTGGCAGGAACTGGTAATGGTCAGCAGGTTTACCCTGCACCTACATTGATAGCATGCTAACATCATTCCCTGGTGTCAGTGTCATCTGTCCATACAGGGCATGTTGTCAGGCATGGTATGTCTGTTGCGAGTCACATGTGAAGGCACAGTGGGGTTGCTAACTGTGATTGGCTGGCCTTGATGTCACATGTATGGGTATGGCTTTGCACCCCAGCCTCTTGGCTAATTTACATCTGTTATCCCTGTATGGTTGACATTGTGATATATAGTAGGGCCACCATAAATGAAATCAGCAAAACCCCCACCACATTGCCCACACTCACGCCCACCTCTACCCAGGATACGAGTTACAAACACACACGCCTGTTATATCTGGGAGTAGAACTCCTACTTAGTTTACTACACTAAAGCACTACACAGTTATAGTACGTGCCACAGACGTTACTGAAGTACAGTTTCCTCAAAGGTGTATTTCACAATGAATGACATCAGCAGGATTACCAAAATAGGGCATGTCAACTGTACTGTGAGTGACTAGCCCAAAAATGCATTGCTCCCTACACAGACAGTGAGACACACACAAAACATCCACAACTGACACGTGTGGGTATAGAACCACTGACTGAAGTCTATATTACACTAGTGCATGGAGCTGTTATAGGATGCACCACAGGGATTACTAGAAAAACCCTTCCCCAAAGGTGTATTTCACAATGACTGACATCAGCAGGATTGCCAAAGTAGGGCATTTGAAATGTACTGCGGGTGAGTAGTCTATAATGCATTGCTCCGTACACAGACACTGAAACACACACAAAACATCAGGAACTGCCATGGATGAAGATGGAACCCTACCACCGTTCTAAATCCCACGACAGCAGTACACAGTTACAGGATAAGCTACAGAGATTAGTGAGCTACAACCTTCCCAGAGGTGTATTTCTAGGTGGGTGACATCAGCAGCCTTGCCAGTATATGACTTCTAAGGAGTATGAGTACCCTAAAAAGCATTGTTTTTTACTCAGTCAGACACACACATTCACAGTTGGCAAGTTTGGGGTTAGAACATCTACCTATTTATTTCCTCATACTACTGTAGTATGCAGTTACAAGACATACTACGGAGATTGCTGGGCTCTTACTTTCCCAGAGGTGTATTTCTAGGTGAGTGACATCAGCATCCTTGCCAAAGTTGAGTATATGAATTGTATAGAGTGTGAGTAGCCTAAAAAGCATTGGTCTCTACTCAGTCAGACACACACAGATTCACACACAGTTGCCAGGTCTGGAGTTAGAACACCTACCTAACTACTTTGTCACACTATAGCAGTATGCAGTTACAGGATGTACTATGGAGAGTACTAGGCTATGGCTTTCCCAGAGGTGTATTTCTAGGTTAGTAACATCAGCAGCCTTGCCATGGTTGAGTATATGAATTGTACGGAGTGTGAGTAGCCTAAATAGCACTGCTCTCTACTCAGTCAGAGATACGCACACACAGATTTACACACAAACGCACACAGTTACTAGGTCTGGGGTTAGAACGCCTACCTAACTACATTAGCACACTACTGCAGTACACAGATACAGGACATGCTACAGAGATTACTGGGCTCTGATTTTCCCAGATGTGTATTTCTAGGTGGGTGACTTCAGCAGCCTTGCCAAAGTTGAGTATATGTATTGTACGGAGTGTGAGTAGCCTAAAAAGCATTTCTCTCTACACAGTCAGAGACAAACAGACATGCACACAAACACACACTCACACAACTGCCAGGTCTGGGCTTAAAACTACTGCCTAACTAGTTTATCATTACAGCAGTGCGCAGTTATGGGACATGCCATGGAGATTACTGAGCTACAGCTCTCCCAAAGGTGTAATTCACATTGGATGACCTCAGCAGGCTTGTCATGATACTGCTATGGTGAGGGCAGTGTGTGCATGGGCCATACTCCATTCATGTAGGGGTTGACATGCCACATGCGGGCACACATGGTGTCATATGTCACAGGTACATGTATACAGCTACTAGATGGCTACTTCCTTGTAGAGTCATGTTGCACAGCTGGCACATGCACCACATAGTTTGTCATGCTGACAGGTACTTGTGGCTAGTATCTGCAGTGAGTTACATCCGCACCTCATGTGTTTGGGGCCCTTTGGCTGTGTGCTGGGTGGGACAAGCCTGGATGGCTTCTTGTCATGGTCACCCTCTTCCACACATCTATGCCCATCTACCTTTGGCTTATTATAGTGTGTTGTCCTTACACATATGTCTGTATTCCTATCCACTGTGTGTGCAAGGCAGGAGTGGTGCATACTGACATGTGTCTGCACTGAGAACTGCGACTGCCAGATATGTGTGGTCCACTGGTGTTTGCAGACATGGGCTTCATGTGTTTAAGTGTATGAGCATGCCCAGTATGACCTTTCAGTATGTTGTTGACTGACATCACCTTCATTCCTCTAAGTGTGTGAGCATGCCTAGTATGGCCATCTGTGTTGCATGTGTGGATCAAGTTCAGGTAGTTTGTACTGTGGTGCTGACCTTTGTGTTGTACACTGACAGGTAGCATACTGTGTCTGCAGGATATCCATCAGTCATTTGGCAGTGACTGTTGCTACATTAATGCATAGTGGGGGGGGGGGGATACCTAACTGTTTCTACTGTTCTACACAGGAGTGGGGGGGCACACCTGACTGTTACTATAAGTGTACATTGAATGGAGGGGCACACCTGACACTTGTACACATTTGCATGGACTGTACTGGTATGTCAGGTACTCCATTTCAGTCTGTAGTCTTACCTATCCTGCTGGCTAGAGGCATACCAGTGTACTACAGATCCTAGCTTTGTTTGCCTACATATTAGTTTCTGACTTCCTAGCCTTCACAACTTACATCCGACTGCCTGGCCTGCTGTGGTCTGTCTGTGTAGGCCTGGGGGAGGGGTTACCCATAGGGCACATTCAGAGGCCATAGTACAGCATTTTGTTGTGTTTGCTTAACCTGTCCTGCTGGCTGAGACTGTTGTTGGGTATGTGAACTTTTCTGACTGGCATGTGTGGCTCTTATGGACACACATGTCACTCAGCCCATTTCCTGCAGTGGGTTTTGTCAACCTGTGTAGTACTGGCTACTATGGTGACTCCAGTATGTGTTACAGATGTCATGGTGCCACTATGGGTGTCTACGGTCTTCTGCCTTAACATTCAGCCACCCAATTCCATTGCATGGTCACATCCATACCATAGCTACAGGTAACAACACATTCTACTGCATTTGGCAATTGGTAAGTTGATTGAATTACCTTAAGGGTGTGCTGGACTTGAGGATGGTGCTAGAGGGTTGCCTATGTCGAATGCACATAGTACACTCCCTATACATGGTTGGGCACAGGTAGTGTCATGTTTGGCATTCCTTTTACTGTCTGTGCGAATCAGAGAGAGGTATCATTCCCTGGGTCCCTACTATGTCAGTGCATATGCTATGCGTTGCCTCTTTGCCAAGGCCAGGGCATACTGGGCAAACCTCATTCTGCCTACTGGGGAAGGGTCAGGTTGTTCCTCTTCTGAGTCACTCTGTGCCTGTACAGGCCTTGGCATTGGTGAGGGGCTGTGTGGCCTTGCCTCATGCTGTTCCTGCTGCAGCTGTTTCTGCAGGATCATATTGTGTAGCATAACACATACCATAGCAATTTGGGTACATGTAGCTGGTGAATACTGCAAGGCTCCACCGGATATGTTCAGACACTGGAACCATGACCTGAGCATCCCAAACACATGCTCTATTATATGTCTGGCCTGTGCATGTGCCTCATTATGGCAGTGTTGTTCAGGTGTGTATGCATTTCTGATGGGTGTCATCAGCCATGGCTCCAGTGGGTATCCAGCATCCGCCATTAGGTGACCGTAAGGGATGTCCACATCAGCAAATCTGTGGTAGAGCTGCATCAGATGCCATATGTGTGAATCATCATAGCTTCCAGGGCAGCCAGCACACACATTCATTATAATGCCCTGGGCATCACATACGACCTGACAGTTGATGGAGGGGATGCTCCTGCGGTTGATGTAGGCCCTACCCTGCTCACCGGGAGGTGCTTTGATGCATAAGTGCATGCAGTCTATAGCACCTACTACCCCAAGGTATTCTGTTATTTGGTGGAAAAGACGCATATTGCTGGTCAACACCTCACGTGTGTTGAGGAAATATACGTGCTCACTGGCATGTGCTGACATGGCATCCAGGAACTGGTGGAATATTCTGGATGCTGATGCCTGTGAGATGCCCATGATATCCCCAGTTGTGCTTTGGGAGGTACCTGTGGCTAGTATACCCAGGCCTACACATACCTTGGTATCCACTGGGATGGGTTCACCTCGGCCAGTTTGGTGTGCCAGGTGTGGCCAGCACAACTCAATAATTTGCTGTAGGAGGTCTCTGTCCAACCTATAGCACTCCACTGTCTCCAGCTCATGTAGCCCCTGGTAGGTTACTCTGGGTCTGTACACTCTTCTCTGTCTCCTCACTGTGGGTTGTTCGGTAGCATTCACATCCTCACCACCCTCAGCCTCTTGCACATGTTGTTCTATGATGCCTGCTGCAACCCTTCTCATTTTGTAGGTTTGTTTGTTAAAAGAGAAGTTTCTTACACTGTTTTGTTAAAATTTCCCCGCTTGTATACACCGGTGGTGTAGAGTGTGGAAAAACCAGGGGGGAAGGTGTTTGCTTAGTTTATAGTAGTGTTCTGGGCTGGGCTGGTCTGCTGATCTGTGTAATTAGCTGATTCAGATACATTTCACCTGTCAGCTCAGCTAGTTCTCCTTGATTACCTTCCTACTGCTATTTTGCTTTCTCATTGCCGCCCTGTTCAAATGTGCACAGAGCTGCTATTTCCTGGTTTAACTTATTTTTTTCCTGTACAACCCAGTGCACAGCACGCACACCTGCTTAATCATTGTAAAGGGTGCTAGGCAGGTTTAGACACACCCCAGGCTTAGCTGTGCTAAGGTAGGGGCAATCCCGAGCCGCAGGGCTCCAATCCACTTACAGTTTGCCTGATACCCTTCCATGATGTCACCTATATCCTAGTCTTGCACCCAGGTATTTATACTCTTACACTCTTGGGACCTGCCTCACACCCTGGGGAAAACTGGGATTCACTATCCTTCCCCTCATTTGCATAGAATTGCCTACTAATGCATAGTTACATGTGTCACACTGTGCCTCCCCCTTAGCAACCACTACTCACTGGCCAGGTTGTCTTTTGCCTGCCATTGACTTACTGATTTTAGTTAGAGTGTTGTTTTTAGGTTTATTTTCTTATTTCCCCACCAGTCCCGTTTGCACGCTGCTGCCCTATGCTTCAATGGACATGATCGGCGGACATATCATGAAAGTTGCATTTTGTACATATGGCATTGTTTGCAATGCCAATGGCCTTCTACTTGGCCATTGGCATGCTTTCTCAATGCTATGCAGCCTTTATTTGGAGCTGTCATAGCTCTGTTTTGCAGTTTGTAGTGCCGTACTCGGTTACTAAACGAATAAATTTCTGCATATTACGCTAGTCCTGCATGGCATGATTCCTTCTTCCTGGATGGTAAATTTACCTAATTTGCATGGTTTTCACCTACAAATGGGGTGATTTGCATACAGGGGCTGGGGATGTGCAACACTAGTGCTACAGCACTTGCACACATCAGACGTGCACGTAATTGGATTGCTCGGCCGCCATATTGGCAAAATTCCAACTAACACTAATCATGCACGCAGTGCAAGCTTTTGAGAATCCGGGGTTAAGTGTTTATAGCATTTAGATGATTCCTCATATTTAGCAAAGTGTTGACCTCAGACACTCAGTTTTCACCACTATTGTGAACTTGTATATGCTAACTATACTTTTTGTTTTAGCGTTTACTCGCAAAAGCAGAACACATTGGTTCTATTACCTGTACAGTATAGTAATGTAGCCTCATTGGCATGTTGTAGCAATTGTAGGATTCTATGTGCTAGCAGTTTTTAGTGAAAAATTGGATTAGCAAGGGTACCAGGAATTCATTCTTTTGCTAATCCTATATCTGACTAGTGTGGTGTAGATGATGAATGCTGTTATGCAACTGGTGGTATGCTTTCCATGAGGAAGTTATTAAATCAGATTTTAACATAAACACAGTTCCTTCAGATAGTCTTTGATAAACATAATACACCAGATTAAAAGCTTGTTGAAAAATTAAGAAAGATGCCAGCTATGTGCTGTCCATCACTATAGCCAGTGAGGACATAGTTTATGAGCGTTATGGATACTATGGCCAACCCTGAATTCATGCTAGCTTATTTTAAAGCTATTAGTGACTTGCAGTTTAAATATACAAGGAGTTTATTATGACTATTGGCCAGTATTTTTAGGTATGCTGTTTCCCTTCAACCCTGCTGACCATTACCCCACACCCTCCCCACTAATCTTGATCCATTAATTTGCCCACCACTCAGAGAGTAGGCAGCATGGAGGAAATACCCAAATAGAGGAGACAGTAATAAAAAGTAGGCATGGTGGGGCTTTCTTGTTGCAATCGTATGGTAAAGCAGTCATGACATTTCTATTTTTAGGTTCTAACCATGTTTGTCTGGTTCCTGTTAGTGCCTGTATGACTAGAGGGACCAACTAAGTCCACCACGTACATGCAATTGCTCTGACACTTATGATAACAAGGACTTTCCTCACAAGCTTGGTAAGCCAAGAAAACATTGCTGATAATGACCAC
The DNA here is from genome assembly GCF_019279795.1 of Protopterus annectens. NCBI lineage: Eukaryota > Metazoa > Chordata > Ceratodontiformes > Protopteridae > Protopterus > Protopterus annectens. The sequence continues at coordinate 606,877,548 of NC_056728.1, read as the reverse complement.
ACTATCGTCACCTGCAAGCCTCTACCTACATGTGGTGATGCAGCCATTCAGTCCACCATTTTCTCCCTCCAAGGTAAGTGAGCTAACATGAAATCCACTGCTACCACCCACCCCACTGTCCCAACACCTGAGATACTATTCAAACTCTGGCTGTGGGTGCTGTAGTCAGAGCTTTATCTCTCTTTCTGTTTTTACACCGCAGGACTGGGCTATTGGCTTCCCTTTTTATCATTTGTTTAATTAAATAGAGTTTTCATACTATACTTCCATTGTTCAGGTACACATTCTCTTTTACAGTTATCTCTATGAAATAACTACTTTAACTGGAGCAGTTATGTAAAAATTAATTTGTTTTCTAAGGGATTGAGGTGTGTTACCTAAACATGCAGAGCTATGCATGTTCGTCTTAGCAGGTAGTCTTCAAACTGTACTTACAGTCATTTTGCAAAACAGATCTGAGCAACTGGGTTTTTGTTCATGCTTGACGCTGTGGAGCTTTGAGCAGATATGTTCTTACTAGGTGATTGAAGACTGCTGAAAAGTGAAGAAAAATACATTTATTTTTGCATCTGCCGTCTTGAACATCAGACCTTCCCCTCTGTTTGCTCTGTTAGTTAATTTGTTTGTTCCTTCCAGTGGTTATTATTCACTGAAGGGAGGGAAGGAGTTTTATTTTTTTGTGCTTTAATCTTTAACTCAATAGAGGATGCCCAGTAAGCTGTTCTAGGTTTCATATGCAGTGGGCATTATAGAAGGTAGGTCTCTCTCATTTTCATAAGTGATATAAATCCTCAGGGCTTCCCCACCCTTCCACTGAAGCCAGAGCTCCCATGTAGCTTCTGGCCTCCAATGGGGACTCTGCCAAATGGCCGTGCACCTCAGTCAAGCACCCTCATTTCCCCACCTTAAATCAAGTTAGGCTGACTAAGCCAAGCTCCTCCCATCTTTTCTCTAGCAGTTGTCCTAGCCACCAAACAAACTTGGGTTACTTAAGTCATAGTCAGGGCTTTATTGTACTACATCAACAGAGCTTGCTGGAAAAAAATACCGTTGGTTGTCTCATAGTAAGAACTGAGTGGAAAAGGTTCATCTTTAGCTATCTGACATTTACACTTCAGGCCTTTTAATACCTTCTGGAACCCTAAAGGATATTTAATTGATAATTGTTCAGAGTGTCTACTGTATTAGTTCCTAGCATCTGTTTAAAAGTCCATTGCATGTATTTTTACTATGCTCATCTCCTGTATCTGTGTAGGTCTTTCACACTTTTTTGCCCTGTTGACTATTATGGTATGAATTTCTTTGTTTATGCAGGGTATCTTTTTAGTACTGTCTTTGATATGGCACAATCATGCTGGCTTATCTAGGATACTGATTACTGTATTATTGAAGTAGTCTAGACCAAGCTTTCTGATTTGGAAATAATAGAGTCAGTATCTTCTTTTCTATTTTTTTCACCTTTTTTTTGCTCTTTTGGAAATATGTTTTGGCAGAGGTACATTTTAAATCAACACTCAAGCCCCAAGATCTAGGCTCTGACTAAACTGCAGAGAGTAACAACATTTATGGAATTCTTTACAGGGTCAGCTGAAGTCCAGAGAAATGTGAATGCAACAAGGTAATGCAGACAGCCAGAAGGAATAAGACATTATCCTGCTTATTCTGTGGTGCTGCCACATGTGGTCACATACCACCTTTGATGGCGGTTCAAATGAACTAAATACTACATAACGTGAGTTTGTATATCATTCGCAAGCCTTTCTTTTCTGTAGGTCTATGGCAACAGTATCCTCCAGATAGCCAAACACAAGTGAATCCACGATGGGCTTCTTATCATCTGCCAGAGTATGTTCTTCACAGTTGCAGAGATTCACCATGATGGTGTCTACTAGCATGAAACCTGTCCGTATCTAGATTATAATTAACTGCTGTAAAAGATTATCAGGAAATGCAGCATTAGCACACAAGGGAACATGCAAATAAAGGAAGCAAGCAAGGAAAGGTTGAATCTAACAATGTTTCCTACATCCCCATGACAGCTGAAGGGTTTAATGTCTGCTTTGTCCAAGATATGCTAATACCCACTATTTTACAAATAGTCTCTTGCATAGACTGATGAGTGCATGTTTTCCATTAGTAGTCACTGCTTTGTTCACTTTTCTGAATGGTGGTATTCAGTCTGAATGACAAGAGAACACTCCATTATATCCCTGAGTAGTTACCCTGTCCTATAATTAAAGGGAAAAAAAGAATAGCCCTGTGCTTGAATCATTGTCCAATAGACAGGTAAGATCATATGAGGGACAAAACTATACTAAAGCTTGACTGGTGCCTAAAATTTTGCAAATGAACAATCTAAATGTCAGTGGGAGTGTGTAGGTCTAGTATCTGCAATTTCCAATGGGAACCAAACATGAATGTGTTACCTGTCTGTGTTGACTATGTTGGTCACTTTATGTGCATGCAGAGGGTGACAGGAGGAAGATGGGTAGAGGAAGAAACTTGTTAGTGACTAGAATGCAGGCAGCAAAAAAACATAGATGAGTCTAACAAAAAGTATGAACCACTCTACTGAAGCAGAGACATGAATAGGGTAGGTTCAATTGGCCTACTGCCACAAGTACAAGCTGCTATGGTATATAAATCATCGCCAAAGTGGTGAGACTGGAGCACTAGTATACACAATCAGCCATTGCCAATGGAGCATAAATGCAGTACTAGCATTCATTTAAAAAGTAACGAGTGATATTGAGACTTCCCAACTGCATGCATTTGGCAGCTATAGCTGTTTGCTACAGTTAGAGTATGTGAGTTTTTTTTTATGTAGTTTTCTTGTTTGATCCTTAGCTATGGAAAGACTTTTTTTCCTTTATTTGGTCCTTAACTCTAGCCAGGATGACTTAGCTATAGCTCTGTACCAAAGAGCCATGGCATTTAGGAAAAGTAATTACAATTATGGCTGCAACTTGTAGGTCTAGTTGCACATGGACCTATACAGAAATCAGCTTTTATGACACTGAGGAATATGATTGGGTCGCTGATCATAACCAGCTTATTATGTGTTCAAGATATGGATGCTAAGAAATTCATCTTGAGAGTGAAGCACGAGACATGATTTTTGGCATCCATGTTAAGAACTCATAACAGAAGGTTAACCTGTGAACCAATCATAATTCTTTCTAGTGCACAGAGTTTTATCTGCTCCATGTACTACTAGTTATAGGGTAAAAATCACTAACCATTTTCTCAGCTTTCAAAGCCTTAAAACTTAGCAAGCACTGTCATACAGGTAGAGAAATGCAGTTTGTTACATTTACACTCACCACTCTTACTCTCAACTGTCTTCATTTTCACAGGACATCTAGATTATTGGTTTATATTTTTGGTTTGCTCATCAAACAGTCTGTGGTTTTCAGACAAACCATTGAGGATTGAAGTAACTAATTAATGACATTCATTTGAGTTTCAGAGTTTGCATTCTTCAGGAAATAGATGTTAACACATCAGCTGAGTTTTAATTAGAAGCTGGGGACACATTACCGGTATGGACAGTATGGAGAAACAAATCTTTTATTTCTGCCACTGTCATTTGCTTGTCAGTGCAGGCAGATTTTCCTGCCTGATGCAAGACCTGACTTTAACAAGTTTAGCAGGGGGTGCTTAACATTTGTTACAGTTGGCTCACGTGCCATTGTGGTGCTTAACTGGTTTGTCTTTTTCCAAACACTGGAACATAATCAGCACTCTCCATGTACCACAAGAAGTTTAATCCAGCGCAATTCAGTAACTGTAGAAAGTATGACCTTAGCTCTGTTTTTGTAGTAAACGTTTTCTAATATCCTAAATTGAGTATATGTATTATGTTTTGGTATGTTAAGCACAAATAAGTACATCAAGCATATCGAAATGTTGTAGAAAACCAAGGTTTTGAACCATTTATGTTATTTCTATATTTGATTGTGCACATGTTGGAATTTGTGTGTGTACATGTGTTTGTGTGCGCATTGAGGTATGTGTATTTCTTACCAAAGTAGATCAATAAATTGATTTCAGAATAGATGTTAATAGTAATCATGGAATAGATCACTGTCAGCAGCAGTGACTTATGAGATTAACACACTGGAAATGAACATGTTTTCTAGGGTTCAATGCTCTCATCTATATGGATACATGCCAAAAGAAAATAATGAGTGCTGTTTGTGAGTTATGTTTATTTAGGTAACAGTACTGCAGATTTGAGATCTTCTATGTCAAAACAGAAAGCCTGATTTGTTATACTACTCAGGAACATGAGAACATGTCTGAACTAGCAGTACAGGCATTTCTTCATCTAATACTCTATGTATAATATAAATTGGTGCGCAGTTCAGACTTCAGTTACATTTTGTTGTAGTCTGCACAGAACTGAAGAAAAGCAAATTACCGCACAGGTGTTTTCTTGTCCTTAATTAAAAGTAGACTGCCAGGTGCCTTATCATTTTCGATCAGCCAGCCTTTGGTTGATCACATTACGGTTTAGAATTTCTAGGAATATTTCCAGCAAATCATGAGCCATTTTTTTTTTGAAAAAAATGTGTTCTATAAAAATATGAACCAACTTGCAACAAGTGCAGTCAGAAAAGTATGTATCTATCAATCTACCGGTAAGCAATTTGGTGCCAGCAGTAATTCTGCATGGCATAGTCACTTCCAGCAGTAATTCTGCATGGCATAGTCACTTCCAGCAGTAATTCTACATGGCATAGTCACAATCAGCAGTAATTCTGTATGGCATAGTCACTGCCAGCAAGTAATTCTATATGGCAAAGTCACTGCTAGCAGTAATTCCGAATGGCATAGTCACTGCCAGCAGTAATTCCGCATGGCATAGTCACTGCCAGCAGTAATTCCGCATGGCATAGTCACTGCCGGCAGTAATTCTGCATGGCATACTCACTGCCGGCAGTAATTCTGTTTAGCATACTCACTGCCAGCAGTAATTCTGCTTGACATAGTCACTGACAGCAGTAATACTGCATGGTACAGTCACTGCCAGCATTAATTCTCCATGGCATACTCACTGCTAGCTGGAATTCTGCATGGCATAGTCACAGCCAGCAGTAATTCTGCAAGGCATACTCACTGCCAGTAGTAATTCTGCTTGACATAGTCACTGCCAGCAGTAATTCTGCATGGCATAGTCACTGCCAGCAGTAATTCTGCATTCCATAGTCACTGCCAGCAGTAATTCTGCATGCCATAGTCACTGCCAGCAGTAATTCTGCATGACATAGTCACTGCCAGCAGTAATTCTGCATGGCATACTCACTGCCAGCAGTAATTCTATTTGGCATAGTCACTTCCAGCAGTAATTCTGCATGGCATAGTCACTTCCAGTAGTAATTCTGCATGGCATAGTCACTACTAGCAGTAATTCTGCATGGCATAGTCACAGTCAGCAGTAATTCTGCATGGTATAGTCACTTCCAGCAGTAATTCTGCATGGCATAGTCACTACTACCAGTAATTCTGCATGGCATAGTCACTGTCAGCAGTAATTCTGCATGGCATAGTCACTGCCAGCAGTAATTCTACATGGCATAGTCACTACCAGCAGTAATTCTGCATGGCATAGTCACTGCCAGCAAGTAATTCTGCATGGCATAGTCACTGCAAGCAGCAATTCCACATGGCATAGTCACTGCCAGCAGTAATTCTGCATGGCATAGTCACTACCAGCAGTAATTCTGCATGGCATAGTCACTGCCAGCAGTAATTCTGCATGGCATAGTCACTGCCAGCAGTAATTCTGCATGGCATAGTCACTGCCAGCAGTAATTCCGCATGGCATAGTCACTGCCAGCAGTAATTCCGCATGGCATAGTCACTGCCAGCAGTAATTCCATATGGCATAGTCACTGCCAGCAGTAATTCTGCATGGCATACTCACTGCCAGCAGTAATTCTGTTTAGCATAGTCACTGCCATCAGTAATTCTGCTTGACATAGTCACTGACAGCAGTAATACTGCATGGTACAGTCACTGCCAGCAGTAATTCTGCATGGCATACTCACTGCTAGCAGGAATTCTGTATGGCATATAAACAGCCAGCAGTAATTCTGCATGGCATAGTCACTGCCAGCAAGAATTCTGCATGGAATAGTCACTGCCAGCAATAATTCTGCATGGCATACTCACTGCCAGCAGTAATTCTGTTTGGCATAGTCACTGCCAGCAGTAATTCTGCATGACATAGTCACTGCCAGTAGTAATTCTGCATGGCATACTCACTGTCAGCAGTAATTCTGCTTAGCATAGTCACTGCCAGCAGCAGTAATTCTGCATGGCATAGTCACTGCCATCAGTAATTCTGCATGGTATAGTCACTGCCAGCAGTATTTCTGCACAGCATATTTACTGCCAGCAGTAATTCTGCATGGCATAGTCACTGCCAGTAGTAATTCCGCATGGCATAGTCAATGTCAGCAGTAATTCTGCATGGCATACTCATTGCCAGCAGTAATTCTGCTTAGCATAGTCACTGCCAGCAGTAATTCTGCTTGACATAGTCACTGACAGCAGTAATACTGCATGGTACAGTCACTGCCAGCAGTAATTCTGCATGGCATACTCACTGCTAGCAGGAATTCTGTATGGCATATTTACAGCGAGCAGTATTTCTGCATTCCATAGTCACTGCCAGCAGTAATTCTGCATGGCATAGTCACTGCCAGCAATAATTCTGCATGGCATACTCACTGCCAGCAGTAATTCTGTTTGGCATAGTCACTGCCAGCAGTAATTCTGCATGACAAAGTCACTGTCAGCAGTAATTCTGCATGGCATACTCACTGTCAGCAGTAATTCTGCTTGGCATAGTCACTGCCAGCAATAATTCTGCATGGCATACTCACTACCAGCAGTAATTCTGCATGGCACAGTCACTGCCAGCAGTAATTCTGCATTCCATAGTTACTTCCAGCAGTAACTCTGCATGGCATAGTCACTTCCAGCAATAATTCTGCATGGCATACTCACTGCCAGCAGTAATTCTGTTTGGCACAGTCACTGCCAGCAGTAATTCTGCATGACATAGTCACTGCCAGCAGTAATTCTGCATGGCGTACTCACTGTCAGCAGTAATTCTGCTTGGAATAGTCACTACCAGCAGTAATTCTGCATGGTATAGTCACTGCCAGCAGTAATTCTGCATGACATAGTCACTGCCAGCAGTAATTCTGCATGGCATAATCACTGTCACCAGTAATTCTGCTTGGCATAGTCACTGCCAGTAGTAATTCTGCATGGCATACTCACTGCCAGCAGTAATTCTGCATTGCATAGTCACTGCCAGCAGTAATTCTGCATGGTATAGTCACTGCCAGCAGCATTTCTGCATGGTATATTCACTGCCAGCAGTAATTCTGCTTGGCATAGTCACTGCCAGCAGTAATTCTGCATGACATAGTCACTGCCAGCAGTAATTCTGCATGGCATAATCACTGTCAGCAGTAATTCTGCTTGGCATAGTCACTGCCAGCAGTAATTCTGCATGGCATACTCACTGCCAGCAGTAATTCTGCATTGCATAGTCACTGCCAGCAGTAATTCTGCATGGTATAGTCACTGCCAGCAGCATTTCTACATGGCATATTCACTGCCAGCAGTAATTCTGCATGGCATAGTCACTGCCAGTAGTAATTCCACATGGCATAGTCACTGCCATCAGTAATTCCACATGGCATTGTCACTGCCAGCTGTAATTCTGCATGGCATAGTCACTGCCAGCAGTAATTCTGCATGGCATAGTCACTGCCAGCAATAATTATGCATGGCATACTCACTGCCAGCAGTAATTCTGTTTGGCATAGTCACTGCCAGCAGTAATTCTGCATGACATAGTCACTGCCAGCATTAATTCTGCATGGCATACTCACTGTCAGCAGTAATTCTGCTTGGCATAGTCACTGCCAGCAGTAATTCTGCATGGCATACTCACTGCCAGCAGTAATTCTGCATGGCACAGTCACTGCCAGCAGTAATTCTGCTTGGAATAGTCACTGCCAGCAGTAATTTTGCATGGTATAGTCACTGCCAGTAGTAATTCTGCATGGCATAGTCACTGTCATCAGTAATTCCACATGGAATTGTCACTGCCAGCTGTAATTCTGCATGGCATAGTCACTGCCAGCAGTAATTCTGCTTGGCATAGTCACTGCCAGCAGTAATTCTGCATGGCATAGTCACTGCCAGCAGTAATTCTGCATAGCTTTGTCATTGCCAGCAGTAATTCCACATGGCATAGTGACTGCCAGAAGTATTTCTGCATGTCATAGTCACTGCCAGCAGTAATTCTGCATGGCATACTCACTGCCAGCAGTAATTCTGCTTGGCATAATCACTGCCAGTAGTAATTCTGCATGGCATAGTCACTGCCAGCAGTAATTCTGCATGGCATAGTCACTGCCAGTAGTAATTCAGCATGGCATAGTCACTGCCAGCAGTAATTCTGCATTGCATAGTCACGTGAACTTCCCTGCTAATTTCTCGACCCTGCGGCAGTTTAATGAGTGAGAAGTGAAGTCAAAGTAATGTCTCATTCAATACAAAATGATTTACAAATCTGTTTTTTAAAAGTAATGTAGTGTAATGGTGAGTATGAGTAAATGTATCTCTATTTTATTCACTGAACGCATACAGTCACATGAGAGTCAGCAACCCATACCTCTCAAGTGTACCTCATTACAAGTAACGTACATCTGGCATCTTAAAAAGTTCATGTTCCTCGAAGTTCCACATTGAAAGTATCTGTCACACATTCAGGGTTAAGAATTGTTTAACTGATATCCATGGAAAATAGGAATGAATCATATTAATCCATTAAGATATCTTTTTTATAAGTAAACCCAGCATATTTTGACCACCATATGACCTTTCTAGTTAAAGTTGTTAGTTAGCCATTAGTAAGTCTTCCACATTTTGCCTATTTCTTCCACATTATGAGGGCTAATATTCCTCATTTTCAAGATGGAAGGTTGAGAGCTATGCTGTATTCCTTACTTATTGTTTTTCCATAAATAGTGTTTTCTAATTGTATACTATATATTGTACAGATGTATTCAATATCCCTACCCGTAACTAAAATAATTACAGTTTTGAGTTGAGAAACTGTGGTTACACAGTGTACTATATTTATTCTAACAAAACCAAAATTGCTGACAATATAAGTACTTCATATATTTAATGCTGTAAAATATACCAGCTAGAATAATTTGGAGATTATAACTTTCCTTCTTCCAAATAAGATGGAACAGTAAGGGACATTATGTCATTCCTGTGGCTGCTACAAAAAGATAGAGGAGCATTCAGAAAAAAACGCAGAACTTTACACAAAATAGTGCAGAAAGCAGTGATCTGTAGGAAGGATGTGCTTTAGAGAAGTGTGTACCATACGTATACTGCCACTCAAATAGAACAGCATGAATTTTGTGCAAACAATAGCACAATGACATGCAACTGAGCAGAGAAACAACCAAAAAGATGTTTTTTTTCTGCTTAAACTGAAACAAACTGCTTGCTGCATTTATTGTGTTAGACAGTGGACATGTTAGGAGTTTTACAGGTGCTGGCCTCAGAAGTCTACAGCACTGCCTTCATGTGATGCTGCAGCACTTGGAAGAGCATAGCCAACTTCTTTGACATTCAGAGGGCCCATTGACTGCTCCTACACTACCATCACAGCCCCATAACATCTGGGATGTCAACTGGAAGGACTTACACTCCATCAACTGCATGGTGCAGGGGGTATTACATGTAGTGTGACAGTTCACCTTCCATACAGTTCCCATCATTGCCATATCTGTGTCCTGTTCTAGTGCTTTGTGTGTGATGACTTTTCACAGGGCAGTGTAATCAGCAGATGCACACATTAACGTTACATAGTTCTGGATGTGCTGTTACCATGGGTGTAGGAAACAGATCGTTCATAATAGTGTCTAATGCTGTTGATTGTTAAGTGGTACAAGGTATGCCTTGTGACCATCGTTCTGTTGATTGTTAAGTGGTACAAGGTATGGCTTGTGACCATCGTTGATGTCCCCCCTTCTGTAGCCTCCAGTCCATGGTGTAGATGGTCTATAACATTACACTTCTGTATTGTAGACTCTTGCAGGGTGTACTGTACAGACCCAGAACATGACTGGACATTTGTTTGGATGCATTAAGTCTCTGCTCCACTACTTGGATACAGCTGATGTTGCACTACAGTACACACTAGAGGCCTTCAGTGTGATATTCACTGTCATTCGACATAAGCAGTAACAATGTGGAGTCCTGTATTACTGCAAGAGGGAGACTTGTGGCAGAATAAGTCTGTTGTCAGCGTGTCTACATTCTGTGTCTGTTTATCCTGCCCTTACTTCCTTCCCTGCTGTACTAGTTGCACTTCCTTCTTGCACATGCTCTTTGCTACCATGTTCCTTTTTCTGTCTTAAAATAATGCAATACTGGATCCTGTCCCCATAAAAACGTGTGCACTTTTGTTCTCCAGATTATCTTTCCTTTATGTTATCCTTGTGCTTGCCCTTGCCCAGTTTCTAGCTGTCCTATCAGCTCATTTTCTCTCCATTGATGAACTACATTGACAGTTTTGCTGTGGTCAGCCTGTATGGACTATTAAGAGTGCCCATGATGCAACTGTGAGGACCTTTATTGCATGTGTGAAGAGGCATATAGTCAAGTAGCCAGTGCAGTATTGTGATGCCTCATTGCTGCCATTAATGAGGCTGTGATTATTTACTATGAAGCCTGTTCCCTGACACATCAATGCTATGCTGGCCATTATTCAAATAGAACAGCTTTGAGCCTTGTTGTTCTAATATCACTACATTGTATATTTCAGTGCAATTGTTGCGCTAATACCACTGCATTATTTAGTTCAGTGCACTTGTTGTACTCATACCACTGTATTATTTAGTGCAGTACACTTGCACTAATACCATTGCATTATTTACTACAGTGCACTTGCACTAATACTAGTGCTGATACCATTATATTATCTAGTACAATGCAATTGTTGTGCTTATACCACTGCATTATTTAGTTCACTGCACTTGTAATAATGCCACTGCATTACTTAGGGCAGTCCATTTGTTGCACTAGCACCACTGCATTATTTAGGGGAGTGCACTCGTTGCACTAATACTGGTGCCATTACCACTATATTATTTAGTGAAATGTACTTGCTGTGCTAATACCACTGCATTATTTAGTGGAGTGCATTTGTTACACTAATACTGATGCTAATACCACTATATTATTTAGTGCAATGTACTTGTTGTGCTAATATCACTGCATCATATAGTTCATCACACTTGTTGTGCTGCTATCACTGCATTATTTACTGCAGTGCACTTGTTGCATTAATACTTAGGTTCATAGGTTCATAGGTAGGTACTAGGCTATCTGCCCAAGGGCATTTATAAGCCTAGCCAGAGTGTGTCGGCTTTTGCCACCCCATTGATTAATTAACTGAGCCTCTGTCAGCAGAGCCAATGAAGTGATCCCAGGGGTGTATTTTCTGGTACCCATGCACTCGTCGAGGTTTCTCTTAAAGAGTGTTAGTGAGGGGCTCTGCCTAATGTAGATAGGAATTTTGTTCCAAAGCATGGGGAGTCTCTGTGACAGGAATCTATCCTTCCAGCATGTTCTATTTATTGTTGTGGTGAGGTTTAGCTCACTAGAGCGCGTGGCTCTCAGTGACTTGGATTTCTTTAGGTGGAGTATGTCCATCAATTCTGAGTTGGACATGGCTTTGTAAGTCAGGCAGAGATCACCTCTGAGTAAGAGATATGCCACTGAGTACAGCTGGAGTTTTTTCAGTATGTCTGCATAGGACATATGTTTGAGGCCAGTAATACTCTTGGTGAGGTACTTTTGTGGTCTTTCCAGCGGTTGGAATTGTCTTGTGAGGTACATCCCAAATGGGGCATTGTTCTCTATGATGGGTCTGATGAGTGACGAGTAGAGGAGCACTATAACCTCTTTATTTCTAGATGCAAACCCTTTAGTAATTAGAAGGGCCACATAGAAGGATTTCCTAACTACTTTGGCAATATGATTGTCAAAGGAGAGATTACTATCTACCTTGGTCCCCAGATCTCTTATTACCTCTTCTGAATTAAGGGGTCTGCCACCTATGTGGTAATTTGTTGGTGTTTTGTTTTTCCCAAATGGGATGACTATGCATTTTTTGGCATTTAGCTTGAGGCCATGATTTTGACACCAGGTGTCCGTCTCAGTAAGGCCTTTTTGGAGGATGTCAGTGTTAGCCGGAGAGTTAATATGGCTCCCAGTTTGCAGTCATTGGCAAACTTGGTTAGCCATAGTCCTCCTGTGTTTGCCTGTACTTTTGAGAAGTATATGTCGAACAGTAGGGGTCCCAGGACCGAGCCTTGCAGGCACCACTTCTGACTGGTTTAGAGTCGGACCTGGAGCCTGCTATTCTTACCACATGAGTCTGTCTGTAAGCCAGTTGGCAACCCATCTTGTGACGTAGGGGTTTATGTTCTGACTGGTGTGCTAATACCCCTACACTTTTTAGTGCTCTGCACTTCTTGCACTAATACCTGTGCATTATTTAGTGCAGTGCACTTGTTGTGTTAATACCACTGCATTATTTAGTGCAGTCCACATGTTGCACTAATATTACTGCATTATTTAGTGCATTGCCCTCATGCTCCATATATTTTGGCATACCCCCACAATATCTATGTCTTTGAAATAGTTTCTTTATCAAATATCGTAAACTAAAAGAACACTGTAATGAATACACTCAAGTTTTTTATGAAAAGAAATAAATCAATTATAGTGCTCAGTACTAAAATGTGGAATTTGTGGCGTGACCACAGTGGTTCAGCGGTCAGTGTTATTGCCTCACAGCAAGAGGTTCTTTGGTTTGATCCTCAGGTGGGGTGCCTTCTGTGCAGAGTCTGCATGTCCTCCCTGTAGTTGCGTGGGTTTCCTCTGGGTGCTCTGATTTCCTCTCAAAGACATGCTGTAGGTGGATTGGACACTCTAAGTTGGCCCTAGGCATGAGTGTGTGTGTGTGTGTGTGTGTGTGTGTGTGTGCGCGTGTGTGTGTGTGTGTGTGTGTGTGTGTGTGTGTGTGTGTGTGTGTGTGTGTGTGTGTGTGTGTGTGTGCATTCCGTGGAAGGTTTTGCGCCAGGCTGGCAACTCGACACTGTAAAACTCTACTGCCGATCATGACTGGACAAGTGATCCTCTGTGGTGACCCCTATCCGGGAAAAAGCCAGAAGAAGAAGACTAAAATGTGGAATTTGTAAAGTGCAGTACAAACGTGTGTCATAATCTATTATTTTTTAGTTAAATATATTTTCTGCTATTTGTTATAAACTAACAGAAACAGATACAACTAATTCAAATGGACTCTCCCAGATGAGGAGCCCAGCTTCGTGGTAAAAAAAAATAACCACAAAAAAAAACTAATGTCGCAAAACAAACCAAACTTGAAAAAAAGAAGCCGGCAAGATGATAAACCTCAGCAGATGCACCAATTCCAGACACAGTAATGCTGATAAACTGCAAGTTAAAATTTTATTTTAAGCTCAACAATAATAGGCTTTTCGTCAGTGTCCCACACCAACTTCATCAGAAAAACAAACAACACATTCCAACTTACACCTTAATAAAAGGCTCATAAATCACATGACTACTTAGCAATTAAGCCAATACATTCACAACACCTGCTCAAACCCTACCCTGAGAACTCAACCTTACTGAACAAGCAGTAAAAGGAAAATCCATACTTTCATAAGCCATGCTAAAATAGATAAAAAATAGATGAAGGAATTAAAATGGATACAATCTACAAAATAAATACAATAAAATTACCTAACCAAACTTCTTAATTTTAAAATACAAGAAATGGATAACATTCCATTTAAGCCTGGATAATGATAAGCTTCTAGTTTTAGCTGCCAAATTAATTCCTTTTGTTCTAAAAGTAACGTATCTGGATCCCCCCTATTGGAAGGTACTACCTGATCAATGACTGAAAAATGGACTCTCCCAGATGAGGAGCCCAGCTTTGTGGTAAAAAAAAAAAAATAACAACAAGAACTGTGGAGCTGTATTCATAAAAGATTTATTTACAACTCTAGTACCATTTTGATAAGCCCTTGTTTCTCACGTTCTTGACTTCTTTCAGTTATAAATGATTGCTACTATTACACAAACCTAAATAATAAAACTATTAGCACTAGGTCATCAACCTTGTAAGAGTGGATGGCTCATAGGTTCCCCAGGATGTCTGGTAATAAGGAAGATCATGCACCATGCTAGTGTACTTTGCTTTGTGTGGTAACTTTAGTTCAAGTAGCATGAAAAGTTAAAACACACCTGGGTGTTCATATACTTTCTCGTTGCAGAAGTTTGAGAAAAGTAGCAAAAATACTTTGCCCCATGTTGGAACTGTAAACTCAAAGCATTGAGGTACAGAAAAAGACAGATATTTAGGATATGTAGAAAGTTCAATAGCATTTCTATCAAAAAGAAATTTGTGGCCATGAAATTTGGGATGGAATTTGTCGTACAAAAACAGAGTATGGAGAACATCTAACATCTGCAACCACCAATAAGAAATTGTTTAATAAATGTGGTAATTATATGAATCTTAGCTATTTTAAAATCGGTCCATTTCTTTTTGGACATCCCATGGTTAATGGTTTTCTGTCAATGGCCAGCATCTTTCATAACTATTTTTCTAGATCTGTTTCATCTAGTCACAGTTTTGTTCAATTAGTTGTGTCAGTTGGTAATAATACTAACTGTCCTATTATTTCTGAGCAATTAATAAAGAGTCATTTATGAAAATCAGTTCCACATTAATTCATCAAAAACGAATTCCAATGAGCAGCCATTTATCGACCCCAAACAGCAAATGGACGATCACTGAACATTCACTTCAGTGAACATTTTTCTAAGGGAAGGGAATTACTTGTCCCCTTCACCAACCATAACACAAACTACATTATATCAAACCCATCACAGTGGGGGGCCATGCACCCCCCCACACCCCACCTACTTATATATAGCAAGTCCGAGATTGCACTTCAGTGGGGAAAAGGGCAAATGTTACCCATCTAGTGACTTAAGGGTTAATCCCAACTGGGTGAGTTTCTCAATGATACCTTCATGGGGGGGTTGCATCCAAATCCTATGCCAGATCAGGATAGCTAGTATGCACTGTCTTGCCTTCATCCATACCTATCACACAGAATCAATGGGCTGTGACAACATCGCAGATTGCCTATCACATGACTCAATACATACACCTTCCTGATACAGTTGAATACACACTTCAACGCACCCTCCACACAGACTATGTTCCTGTAGAAGGATGTACATCAATATGCATCCATGTGAGTTGGGGGAGATAGCACCCAATGCATGGATGAATATACACATCCTGACTTTCCTCATCTGTGAGGTAGACCAACATGTCAACATGGACCTTTTACTAAATGGACACTAGTAATATTTCAACTAAGTGCAACAGACCTGTGTGAGTTAATAATGCTACATTATGTCTGTTATGTCTGTTAGATGTCCTCAAAGACTCCATCGAGGGTATGCATGATGACAACACTATCATCCTTTTGAACTTGACAAGCCCAAGGCCTTTGACACAAATCCACACTGAGGTATTCATTCATCACTGTCAGATGTGGCCATAACCACCTACATCACCAAGTGGGGAGACCACTGCATCACATACATGGTATCAAAATATGTTGAAATGTGTGAAGTAAACTATATCTCAGGTCCAGTGATCAGGTCTGTACATCAGGGCTGTCTGCTAGGACCTGTCCATTATTTAAGTCACAGACATCACAAATGACATACACATCTTGTGTCCAAACAGATGTTTGAGGGACTATAGATTGTGGGCAGTCATTGACTCCAACAGTGATATTAGTATAATACAGACAGTATCAACACACACCACAGATTGCTGCCACAGCCATGACAACACCTGCAATGACTCAAAAACATGGGGGCGGTTGTTAAATTAGGAAGACAAACACATAACCCAAGTATAATGTAGACATCACACCCTATAATCAGACCAATAGGTATGTGTCCTGTGACCTGGGATAGATGGTACGTGGAATGTACACCAGCATGTGGCCACAGTGCTGAGTACTCCCTTGTATGTACACAACTACTGAGCATGTGAAGGACATACACATCACAGGCTATAATGCTTCCTTAGTTCACAGCCTTCATCACACCAATAACCTAGTACAATGCAGGCTTCTTCGTGTACCTCACTACACATCTTCCAGTGATGTGTAACTGAAATGTACCACTGTTGCCACAATGAGCTGTCACACATCTTATTGGCCATACCTAGGTATTATTTTTGTGAGATAAACATTACTCTCTGATGGTGTGGAAACCCCATCAAGTTATTACACCAGATGCATGTGTGATACTTGTTCTGGTGATGCACACAGTACATACATAACTGTGTGACAATATTAATGGCATGGGTAACATTTGTAACAGTGTGGATTGTGCTATCTCTCTCTCTCTCTCTATATATATATAGATATATATATATATATATATATATATATATATTCCACGCACACCAGTCAATTAGCCTGTATTGACCATAATGTTACATACAGGTAAAGCAGCGTCCCTCCTAATACTTCCTGCAGGTGTTATAGTGTCAAGACTGTGCATGATGATTACCCTCATAGACTGTAGACATGTCATAACAGTTGTACAGGTGGGTTTCTGTAGAACCATCTCTGATCACTCTAAATCAAATATGCTATGTCAAAGACATGGTATTACTGATTATATTATTCTGATATTGTCCATGATAGTGCTTGCTTCTTTTAAGGTTATCCATGAGCCTTTGTCTGTGTCCCACTTGCTGGAGATCTCTTCTGAGGTTACACTCTTATTTAGGCAAATCAGTTTGCACAGCTTCACAAAATGTACCCTACCCCAATTATATATAACATCCCTGATATATGTTCTCTGCATTGTTCATGTAAGGATGCTTATCTCACTCAGACCTCTTCTCCATTGTTATGTCACCTTGTGTGACAGTCACATAATACACAGTTTCACTATACAGTCCCTGTTGTACCATATTGATATGTGACTGGTATTGCTGCTACAGCTGTCTTCCGTTGGCATATCTGCTGTACATTAGGTTGTTTCACCTGTTCTCTTTCCTTGTGTTTTCTGCAGCCATTGTATGGGTGACATCATTGCCACATCACATTGAAGATATAAACATTTTTTATAGTGCAATATATCTGTAGCCTATAAGGGATATCAAAAACTATGAAATGTATGTGACTGCATATTCATTATCCTTTGAGCAAAATGCATTCAAACCTCATTTGTGAATGAAACACTGTCTTAGCTCTGCAATAAACTGTTTGTTGAGAAATCCAAATGGTGCAAAGGCACGGTATTTGTCAGAACCTCTATCAGCCTGAGATACTGAATGGACTCAGGCTGCTGAATGAAGCGGCTGACAGCCAGAGCTCCTATACTAGAAGGTAGGGTGAAGAGAAATCGGATGCCTGTGTGACCACTAGTGAAGAAGAGGATACCCATAGGTCATCTCATATTAAAGCAGGAGATGGAGATGCCAAGCTGACATAAGGCCATTGCAAAGGGAAATAAAGCCCACAATGCTTATCTGGGCCTTGTCAAGGCCATTAATGCTATCTCCCCATTCCCATATTATTGACCAGCTTTATCCACTCAAAATTAAGAGACATAGTTCACGTGATCGATAACTGGCTAAAAAACCCATGCTCTCAGTGTTGAGGGTGTTTGTGTAAGTAGAAAAATGTTAGCAATGGTAGCCCATAGGGCTCTATCCAGGGCCCACTCCTTTTTGGTATGTATATTTCTCTGACAGAAAAGCCAGTATCAGGGGACTATGGCTAACAAAGTCTGTTGATGACTGCAAAATGGAGGCAATTATCAAAGTAATTTTGATACTGGAATTCTCAATCAATGTTTGGAAAAATAAATGCTTGTTGTATTAATTATGGGCTTACCCTCAACAACAAGAGAGGCAGCATGGTTTCCTTTGATAAATTTAACATCAATACAGCTTACCTTATAGATAATATTCTACTTAAATTTAGTTGTCAAAGATGTGTATACCTATGTTGATAATGAACTTTTCTTTGAGCACCATGTCTCTCTGATGTCCGGAAAATCTATCTTCTGCAACATATCCTTTCTGGTATCTCCTGAAGAAACAGTGATGTTATAGTTCTTCTTTATTCATCCTTCATTAGGACCATTACTTCAGTAAATATATACATCACTTTGAAATATCACAATGATTCCACCATAAAAACATCTCAGGTCTCAGTACCCTTATTTACTCTGTCAGACAAAATGGCCTGTCCCTCTAATCCATATCATACAGACATTTGAGAGATGATCTCTGCTTAGCCTTCAGTGCTGTGAACAAACCAATAATTCTTGGCCTTCTTCACCAAAAAAGAACCATTGGTAAAGTAACCACTCGCTCTAGAGACCTAAACATATGCTGCCACACCAGCAACACCAGATGATTTCACAGATCCCTAACCCAACATCTCCTTCATTTCTGGAATAGAATACCCTAACCCATCATGCTGAGTGCTTCCCAAGCAATCTTTAAAGCCTGCCTGGATGACTTATTGGACAATTTCAAGCAATCTTTAAAGCCTGCCTGGATGACTTATTGGACAATTTCACTGGGGATATATGGAGAAAGTCTGTTTAATAGGGGAACATTGTTAATCTCTTACATTTCCTACCAGTATTGTGTTATGTGGCATAATTTCTTGATGGTTTCCTTAGTTATGAGCTTAGTAAATACATATTAAGCCATGAATATATTACATTGGACACTTCCACAGCTAAGATACATGACAGACCACTGCAAAAATGACTCTCGGTCTCAGTGCTCACTGAACTCCATTGGACTCTTTTTTTCCCCCTAAGCTAAGCAGCGAGTCTTTATTGAGGTTCAATCCCTGAGAGGTTCGGCCCACCCAGTGAAGAGCTACTTCTAGGGTACCTGGTAGGAGTAATGGGGAGATTTAGGGATGGACAAGAAATTAAACACTGCAGGAACAGCCTAAGGCTAGCTGGTGGTTGGTGGCAGCAAAAAAAAAAAAATCTATTTATCTATATATATCTATCTATGGGTCTACCTGATTATGCCGAAAGCGGAAAACACTGACAACAAGATAACCGATACCGGAAGATCGACAACGGAGAAGACCTACAGTTAAAAAGCCCGACGCTGAGAACACCGACATGATAAGGTAAGGGTGCGATAGGGATGTACGTTAGGGTTAGGGTGCGGGTAAGGTAAGTGTGTGATAGTGAGGGACATTAGAGTGTGGGTCAGGTAAGTGTGCGATAGTGATGGACTTTAGGGTTAGGGGCGGATTAAGTGAGTTAGGGTTAGGGTGTGGGTAAGGTAAGTGTGTGATAGATTCAGACTTTAGGGTTAGGGGTGGATTAAGTGAGTTAGGGTTAGGGTGCGGGTAAGGTAAGTGTGCGATAGTGATGGACCTTAGGGTTAGGGTTAAGGTTAGTGCATAGATAGTTGTGTATGTAAGGTTAGTGTAGGTTTGTAAGGTTTTTGGTGTGCTTGTGTTGTGTGTGTGTTTTTTGGATAAGGTCTGTGTTTTGTTGATTGTCGGGATTGTGGTTTGTCGGGCATGTGAAGTTTCGTGATTTTGAACTTTCGGTTTTGTGGTGTCGGTTATTTCATTGTCGGTGTTTTGGCATGTCGGTGTTATCAGGTAGACCCCTATCTATCTATCTATATATATATATGTATATATATATATATATATATATATATATATATATATATATATATATATATATATATAGGTTTACTATCAAAATGTCGATCCGTACTACGTCGAATAACGTATAATCGACAACAGAAGTTCGAAAACGGTAACATCGGTGTCAAAAAAACAATCTAGGAACGGTTTTAACATGGGTCGAGGTAGGTGTTCAGTGTTATTCCGAACTACAAACATCTCCCCTACCTCGACCCATGTTAAAACCCGTTGTTAGATTGTTATTTGTGACACCGATGGTACCACTTTCGAACATCCGTTTTCGAGTATATGTTATTCGACGTAGTACGGATCGACATTTTGATAGTAAACCATATATATATATATATATATATATATATATATATATATATATATATATATATATATATATATATATATATATATATATATATATATTATATATACATATATATATATATATATATATATATATATATATGGATCCCTATCACAACACCGACACGCCAAAAAGCCGACACCCAAAACACCGACACCAAAAGACCGAAAACGCATTAAACCGACAACTCACAAAACCGAACACCATAACACCGACACCCAAAACACCGACACACAAAACGTAAACTACACATTACACACAACTATGCATGCACTAACCGTAACCCAAACCCTAACCCTAAGGTCCAACACTACTGCACACTTACCCTACCAGCACCCTAACCCTAACTCACTTAACCCTCCACTAAACCTAAAGTCCGTGACTATCGCACACTTACCCTACGCGCACCCTAACCCTAACTCTCTTAACCTGCCACTAAACCTAAAGTCCATCACTATCACACACTTACCCTACCTGCACCCTAACCCTAACTCACTTAACCCGCCCTTAAACCTAAACTCCGTCACTATCGCACACTTACCTTACCCGCACCCTAAGTCCGACACTACCGCACACTCACCTTTCCCACACCCTAACCCTAAATCCCTCACTATCTCACACTTACCTGTCCGCTCCCTAACGCTAAATCCCTCACTATCACACACTTACCGAGTCGCGCTCACACGTTGCCCATGTCGGTGTTTCGGCTGTCGGGATTTCACCTTGTCGATCATCTGTCTCGTCGGTCTTCTGGAGTCGGTCTTCTGAGCATCGGTGTTTTGGCGTGTCGATCAAGTCAAGGGGAACCATATATATATATATATATATATATATATATATATATATATATATATATATAGATATAGATATATATAGATATAGATATATATATATGGGTGTCGTAGTAATGAGCGAAAGCTCAAATAACCGAAACCAAAACTACTGAGCACACTTTAGTGAAAGTGCGTTTTCACCGAAAATGCACTTTTGCTGAAGTGAGCGCAAGGAAATTAAAATAATGATAGAATGGCTTTTGCTGAGGTCTCTGTGCCATGGGGATAAGGGAATATTCCCTTTTCCCCACTGTAGTGCAATCTCGGAGTGAGAATATAAAAGTAGGGTGGTGTGGGGGGTGCAGGGGGGC
Source organism: Protopterus annectens (assembly GCF_019279795.1). NCBI lineage: Eukaryota > Metazoa > Chordata > Ceratodontiformes > Protopteridae > Protopterus > Protopterus annectens. Next base: position 606,856,142 of record NC_056728.1, on the reverse strand, counting down.
TTGCCCCCCCCTGCATAAACATGTTCACTGTTTTTTTTTTTTAATGTTTTGTTTTATTTTATTTTGGGGATTGTTTTGCAGACTTTTGTGAAAGTGCTTTTTCAGAATATTAAAAGTGTGCTCGGTAGTTTTGGATTCGGTTATTTGATCTTTCTCTCAATAGTATGAGATACATATATATATGTGTGTGTGTGTGTGTGTGTGTGTGTGTGTGTGTGTGTGTATACAGGTCCCTTTCAGAAGCTTGAGTTTTCAGAAACTAGAAATTTATATTGTTGAGACGATATGATCGAGATTCCAAAAACTCACAGCTTTTGAATGCAGATTGCGGTACAGTGAGGATCATGGAATTGATCCTTTTCCCCACTGTAGTGTGATCTCAGAGTTGGTATATATAATACAGCGGGGGCATGGGGGCTGCAGCCTCCCACATGTGGGGTAAAGCGGGGCTTGCCTCCCTGCAGAAATGTATAAAAAAGGTATATTTTTGTTCTTTTTTTAAGTTTGATTTTTCGTAAATTGAGCATATCATCTCGACAATATCATTTTCGAGTTTCTGAAAACTTGACCTTCTGATATAGACCAGTGTATGCATATACACATAATTCTTGCTGTAACAGCACATTGACAACAACAGTGTATATTTGATGTTTGTATTCACATTCTTTGTCTGTTTTCTGAATTTCAACTAGATACAAACTTTCTTTCCTTTTCTCTAGACCAAATACAGAAATACAGCCATAAGGCACTTGCACTGCACTAGGCAGAGCTCCTCTGGCATCTGCCATGTGCTTTATTAATGTTAGTTCAGTATACCCAATGGAGGTATTATGAATCCCATGCAGTCCATTCTGCTTCTATTCAGTGCTTATAAGCATTAATTTTTACTAATTCCCAACCTCTTTCAGATGAAGCTTTTGTAGTTGCTGGGTTGAACTTATTTCTTCATTTTTCAGACATAGCTTTTGTTGAACTTTCTGTGTCTGTACCATTTTCCCCTTCTCAAGACAAGGACACAAAATGAGCAGAAGAACCCCTGTTGTTTTTGTTGTATGTACTGTATGATAAGTGCTGCAGTGCACACTTTCTGTTGCATGTTCATCACCTTTGGGGAGGTGTAGCCATTCTGTTTTTACAGTGATGTCTTTGGGGCCTCCTCTGTATGGTTTGCCAAAACATGCTTCTCAAACTGGAACTGGGCAAAGAACAGCTCCATAGACTGAACACAATTACTATAATTTTAGATATTTAAGCACGTATACTGTAGCAATGATGATGATTTCTAAGGCACTTCTGCCATAAAAGGACTGATATCCACAGCTTCACACCTTTCCTTATCCTAGTTAAGTAGATTCCATCCGAAATGAATACATTTTTGCACATCAGTGGTATAAGAGGGACATCTGCCCATGAAATATTTTAATTCCTTCTTTCCATGGTTTCTACTAGTGATGAGGTCTGCAATCAGGGCAACAAAAGGCCCCCTAATGAAGTCAACCCCTGCCCAGGATGTTCAACTAAAAGGGACCTACTAATCTGCCTTTCCAGATACTAGGTCAGGCAGTGGATGAAGGGTATCTCCTGGTAAATACAAAGAATGAGTGGGATACCCACTGCAACCATAAGGAAGCCAAAGGAAAAAACATAAGGACTGGAGGAAGGGAAATGTTACTGCAACAGAGGTCATACTCCAAGATCTTGTATTATGTTGATCTCCTGACGTAACTATGTTCATTATATTGTACACTTTTGCACTAATGATGCATTCTTGGGAAGATTCCTAAAGTTTACAATCCATAGGATGGTTGAACATTAAAAGGAGTAGATTGTAGGAAGCTGTATAAGATTGCACAGCAAAGTGCTCCCTTGCCCAGGAGAATATATGCAGATTATAATGTTTCCAGAAAGCATGAACTGATGACTGTGTAGCTGTTCCATAATGAACTTCCATATTAGAGAAGAGTTTCAGTAGTGGAATGTAACCTTACTTGTCTTGGGATAATCATGCCATAAATTGAAAACCAGAAGGGAGACATAATGAGCTACCCCTTTAGAAATGAATTCTTGGAAACAGTGCTGGCCTCCCTGCCTTGTACACAAAACACAAATATCTAGCCTGTCTTTATCTTGTTTCATTTGTTTCTCCTAAACAATACCTCAGCTGTAATTTACGATCAGGGCACACAAGATCATCTCCCATTTTGCTTTTGGGGTAGGGCATACATCAGTACTTCTATCTTCCATCCTTTGAATATAAGTAAGACTTACTTGAAAACTAGTGCTTCATTCATGGGTTGAATGGATTAAATCAGATAAACATAGGTGAAATAAATCATATAAAGTATAATGTAGTGTATATGAGCAGTAACCAGTACATTCTTTTTTCAGTTTATTCATTCTTTGTAGGTTTTTTTGCAACTTCACTTTTAATTTCAAAAGGTATTAGTCTTCAGTTCTATTAGTAATGGATAGTACCAAAGGGCAAATAAATCCAAGGCATGTATTTGTGCCTTATATAAGATAATGTTCACAAGTGTACAAAACTGTAAACTTTTCAGTATATTGGAAAGTTATGTCATTGACACCATAAACCCACACTTACCTTCCACATCAAGCCTTCTTTATAATCTTCTTAATTTCATGTATTCATCATCTGCTTCAGAATATAGTAAGTGCACTGAATAAAATGTATACGCCATACATTCTCCTCTGTAAAACATACCTTCAATCTAGTAAGGAGGTTGTGCATACATATATATGTATATGTATGTTTGTATCTCTCTCTCTCTCTATATATATATATATATATATATGTAATACATGCTGTAGGTGGATTGGACACTCTAAATTGGCCCCATTTATGACTGTGTGTATGTGTGTACCTTTCGTGGAAGGTTGGGTGCCGGGCTGGCAACTCGACACTGTAAAACTCTGCTGCCAATCATGAGCGGATAGGTGATCCGCTGTGGCAAACCCTAACCGGGAAAAGCCGAAAGAAGAAGAAGAAGATATATATATATAAAGATAAATGCAGAAAGAGAATGAAGAAAAAGTCAAAGTGCTAAACACTGAAGGAGTGAAGGATGTATTTTAATGCATACTATCAGTGAACATGAAAAAGAAAGTTTCTAACACATAATGTAAGGTGAACTGTATGCAAATTCTTTTTGTTAGTGTTATTCAGAACTGATGAGATTACTAGGTGTGCTCACATTTTATATACATCTTTAATTAATGTATGAGGACAAATTTCTAAACTTAAAGTGCTTGAGTCACAAGATGCAGAAGAACAGAAATCAACTGACTGCTTTCCACAGGGAATCACTTCCATTGTGTTTTCTAAGTGTACATTTTGAGTGACTCTTTCATTTTGGCAGATTTCAATGTACTTCTAGTTTGTTTGTTTGGCCATGGAGGTAGTATAAATAACTTTGGAGGCTTGACTTATAAGGGGTGCTGGAGGGATTGACTGCCTGAAAAACTGATTAGAGTTCGAGTTTTCTCACGTTCTGTGTTTTGGCCATTTGTCATTAGTGACGTTGTCCCTCAGTGTTTTGTAAGACATGGTTTCATAGTGGATCTGGATGACTTACTTCATAGTTTTCATTCACTTCATTTGCTTAATCCTTAAACAAAAACTGTCTTATTTTTAAAATAATTAAATTATGTAATTACTGTGTGGAGAAAACAAGCAGAACTAGCATGTCTGTGCTCTCATATGGACAATTTATTTTTATTTTATTTTATTTTTATTTTACATTTGTTAACCGGGATGGTCCGACTGGACACAGGTCCATTTTCAGTGGAGGCCCGGGGGAAAAAGCTCCACAGTAAGTAAAATTTTACACAATATGTTAAAATACAGTATACTGAGAATTTTCAAACAATATGTTAAAATACCCATTCCCAGGAAACAAACAGAAGTAAATACTTCAAAGTGCTGTGAGGAAAAACAAATTTATTCTTTTAATGTTGCTTCATTAATTTTAAGAATTTTTCTGTGACTTAGTTGCAGAATAAATTGAATGAAATTTTTTACAGCTACATGAAAAGATACATTAAGAAGCTGTGAAAACTGTATAACCTTTACGCTAATACTTTTTGTCTTGTAAATAAATGCTGAAAGATATGGTATGGATTGTCTCCCCATTAAAATTAATTTAATTTTTTCAGTTAATGTGTAAAATGCATGATTGTAATGGTGTCCAGCAGTCACCATGAATATAATTTTTGAGCAAATCTATTATCCACATTTTCAGTGTGCTTGTACCACATTAAGTTTAATTTCACCTGCATGTTTTTTCTGCCTTGTCTTGCTAAAAAAAGCTCAGGATATATAATTAAAAGTATACAAAGCCATAAACAGTAAACCCTAGAACATATTTCATGAAATCTCACAGAGTTAAAATATAATCAGACAAATCATAATGACTGTGCAAAACCCACTATGTAAAATGTATTTTTTAAAACCTTTCAATTTTAAAATAATTTTTCCTTTTTTTCAGAGTCTACTATCAACAGTAGCCTTTGGGTTTGGCTGTGAAAATTTATCACTTTATGAACAACAAGGAGTCGGCATTCAATGGCGTAACATCCATCTCAGCCCTGCAGATGGAGAACGTTACAGCTTTGTTGTATCTATGATTATGATGCTTTTTGATGCTTTCATCTATTGGGTTTTAACATGGTACATTGAAAATGTTTTCCCAGGTACAGTTTTCTGTTTTTTCAGAGAAGAAAATTGGGGTGGAACTGACTTAAAACTTTCAATTTGCAAAAAGAAAAAAATAATAAAATTAAAATATAGTAATAGTATCCAACTATAGATTTTGACTCTTCAGGTAAAACCATTCATACATTTTACATAGAGTATCCATAGACTGAAATATTCAGCATTTACAACATCTAAATAATTGATCAGTAAAAAGGTCATTTGGGTAGGACATAATATGAATGTCATTTGCAATATATGAACTGTAGCAAGTAGAATTTACATTGTTTCTCAAATTTACACATCTGCAATGCTGCCTATCTACTCTTACTATTGATATATAATGTGTTATAAAGTACAGCTGTGTAACCAGAACTTACCATAGTAGTAGCTGTTCAAATTATTAATACTGTACAGGTTATATATTGCCAATGATATAATGGCCAGCAAGCTTCCAAAGCTGTTGGGCACCTTCCACATGCCCAACCATTCAAGCAGCTTAAGCTGAACTAATTAAAAGAAAGGTGTGGCAGCAATGCCTTTCAGAGTTTTCTTGCCAGCAAAAAGAGGGACGCTAAACTCTAAAAGGACTGTACCAGGAACAATAACACACCAATAAACAAGGGAGATGGAAGGAGGGAACAACTATTGCAGCAGTGATCATTTGAATAGCTGCTGTTATAGCAAGTTCAGCTTATACAACTGTACAATGTTCATCATATTGATCATTGTTGCACTAGCGTTAGCTATAAGGGTAGATTATCTTAGCATACTACATTTGGGAGGTAGAAGGAGAAAAGTGCAATGACCACTGGAGAATGATCCTAGCAAGGATTGATCTAGGCCTAGAGAAGGAATCAACCTTATAGTGCAAAAGTATGTGCATAGGACCAATTAGCAGCTTCTAGAATATTTCTAGAATCCAACCTATTCCAAAAACATATATGAAGCCAAGGCCCTGGTTGACAAGACCTTGATTCTGCCTGAAATAGATTTGTCATGGTGAGTGTAGCAAAAGTTAATAGCCTTTGAGAACCATTTGAAAACAGTCTGTTTTGATACAGGTTGTCCCTTCTTCTTACCTTCTCAAGAAATAAACAATGATCCAAAGTTCTGAGTGATATACTTCTGTCAAGATAGACACCTGAGCTGTCTGAGGACATCTAAGGTATGGAGTATCCTTTTTCCTTTGCAGTAAAGAAAACAGGATGATGAATAGTCTGGCATAAAGTAAACTTCAATATCACTTTAAGCATAAAAGAAGGATTAGTTCTCTAAGAAACTCTGTGCCTATGGAAAATAACTTAGGCTTAACTCACCATAAGAGCTTGCAAGTCAAATACCTTTCTTGCAGAGTTCAAGGCAATCAGTAAAACTGTTTTCCATGTTAAGAACCTCAAGTTAGCCTGATTAGCTGGTTGAAATGGAGCAAGTGTTAGTTTCTCTAACACAAAATTAAGACCCCAAGGAGGTGCCACCGGTTTATTTTGAAGCCTCTTATGAAAAATGCCTTTCAAGAATATTTTGACATATGACTGCCTTGAAAGAGGAGGATCCATGGGCAGGCATGCTGAGATTGCTGATAAATGAACCTTAACAGAAGAATAAGAAAGGCCATACAATAGTAACTCACACAAATACTGTAAAACCACAGACCACCAAGCCCTGAATAGGTTCTGGTTATGCTGCTGACACAACTAGAAAGCCTTTTCCTTTTGCTATTATATCATTTTTTGTAGCAGGGTTTCTTGCCTCAGTTTGTACCTGCTGCACAACCTCAGTAATCAGATGCCTAAAAGGAATTAAGGCCTAATCATCCAGACAATCAATTTAAAATGATTGATGTCAGAATGCATCAAACACCCCTTTTCTTGTGTGAGCAGATCAAATTTGCAAGGAGACTTGTGGCAATTTCCCCTGTCCATTTCCAAAAGAAGAGAGAACTGCAGCTGTCTAGCCCAGGAGGCAGTTACTACAATGATCTTGGGGGATCTCTTCTGAATCTTCAAAGGTACCCTGTATATTAGTGGAAAGGATGGAAAAGCATACAGTGACATTCCTGTCCAAAGGAAAGAAAATGTATCCATTTTCCAGGCCTTCTTCCATAGAGTCCTGGAACAGAATCTTGCCAATTTGATTTTTCAAAGAGCAGGCATAAATGGTCTACTAGAGGAACTCTCCACAGATATATATCAAATACTGGAAGACCCCCTGATCCAGTTTCCTTTCATGAGAGTTTATCCTGGTCCTGCTCAGCTTGTCTGTAATACAGTTTTTCTCTGACAGAATGTAGGATGTCTGCAAAGTGAGATTGTGTTGTTTAGCTATATCCCAAGCTAACATGGATAACCTGTAAAGGGGATATGACATGGTTCTCCCTTGATTGTTGATATACCACACAACTGTGGTACTGTCTGAAACCACTTTGAAGAGATCCTGAGGGACAAAGATAGTCCAGAGAGTTGAGTGCCTTGATCAGGGCAAACATCTCCCAGATATCTATGCCCTTGTGTCTGTCCTAGGTGTCCCACAACCTTTCACCTTTATCCCCCCTGAAACTGCTCCCCCAAGCAAAGGCTGAAGTGTCTGTGGTGACTGACTGTTTTGGAGCAGAGAGGAAGAAGAAGAGACCTGGATTTAAGGATATCTGTTGTCTCCAACAAAACATCTCTGTTTTGACAAACCCCAGCACTGGAATTTGAAAATATAAAGGATGTTGATGCTGGGACCAAAGAGGTTTCAGATATCAACGTATCTTTTTAATATGGAGTCTTACCAGGGGTATCTTACATGCCACAAGATGCAAAATCCTGAGGTATTTCTTCAAAGGGGCCAAAGTCTGAGTAGAAAACCTTAGAAACATACCTAAATAAAGATATATTGTTTTCTGTAGAAGGAAAACTCTTTGAGCTGAAGGTGTCTAGTTGATATCCCAGGAACACAATCCTGTGTGAGGGAGTCAAGAAAGTCCTTTGATTGTTCTCTTGGAATCTCAGCTTGTATAACAAATCTTGCACCGAAGACAGAGATTTCTGACACTTTGAAAAAGACTCTGCAAAGATAAGCAAGTCATCTAAATATGGAAAATGTGCATACCCTGTAGCCTGCAATGAACTATAACTGGAGCTAGACACTTTGTGAAGACTCCTGGTGTAGTAGATCATCCAAAGGTTAAGGAAGAGAGCTGAGAATGTGGTCCAGACATAGAAACATTGCGAAATGTCTGAAGTCTGGATGAACATTGATGTGATAATGATCATCTTATAAGTTTAGTGTTACCCGGAAACTTGACAGGAAAAAGAGATAACAGTTTGCAAGTGACATCATTCTGAATTGGGGCACTATCACACATGGATTTAGGAATGAAAGATCCAGACCATGTCTCCAAATAATTTATTTCTTTGGCATTAAGAACAAAAAAGTTTGATCTGGAGGATGAGGAATGACCCCCTGGAAAGGAAGAATTTCCTTCCACTGTCATATGTAACCCTGATGAATAATGTCCAGATCCCATTTGTCTGAAACAATCGCTTGTAAAAGAGGAAATTGGAGATTCAGACTTTCTGGAACAATTATAAGTAATTATATTTACTCAGAGATCATTCATACTAAATTACTAAATACAACAATAAGACTTTTTTATAAAAAATACATATTCCAGTGCAATATATGATAAGGAGGTTAATCAGCCATATGCAAAAACTGATACATTTATTTTAGTTAGTACCTATAAGTTAATTCATGTGTTATTATACTTCCATTGTTTTACTTTTTCTGAGTATTCCATATGTTATACTTACACTTATTGAAAATTTTTTTTATCTCACTCAGAATGGAATGCATTGCATTTTTGACCTTTTCCTATATGATTGTTCAACAGTCACAGGGCTCATTTTTCTAAGTCAGTCATCGAGTAACACATTTATCTACTTTTCATTATTGTTTGATTTAAAATAGACTTTTCTTCTAAAAGGTAAAGCTGTTTTAGACTATGCACAGCAGTTTGTGTATTACTAGCCTGATATCATTATGATCACAACTTACAGGGGCTCATTGATATGATAGGGATAAAACCCTTATTTCTTATTAAGTGAACTAAACCCTTATTTCTTATTTTAAACACCTTTATTAAATTATCACTTAAGACATAGGCAAACATACATTAATAGAAAAGAAAGCAAGCCATTTTAACTTTTTTCTATTTAAGTACAATAAACATCACATATATTTTCTTTGCTACTACTATCAGTTCAGCATTACAAAAATTGCTGAATTCCTACCTTCCCTTAAACATCACTTTTTCTCCTGGACATTATTACAAATGCATTGTTCCCACAATTTCCATTTACTTATCTGTAATTTGCCTTTTCCCTCTTCTAAAAATCCACTCTTCTAGTTATTTTATCTCTTTTATAATAGTCAGTACCTTAAATACTGTTACTGTAGACTTTGGTTTCTATTATCTAGTAATTGCTTTTTGGCAGCCAACAGCATTAAACCTAATAAGGCCTTACTGTATCTAGACAATTCAGATCCTGTATCCCAGCTCAGAAGAATCATTTCCTTACTTACAGCCTCTGCTCACCTAATATTTCTGACGGAGTACTCTGCAGGGAATTTTTAAAATCTGCTAACTCATTGCACTCCCAAAACATAAGTTCCCAGTTATCTCTTTCTTCTTACCTCCATTTGTTGTCAGCCTGAGGAAAACTTCTTTCAAGTCTGCTTGAGGTACAAAAATAGCTATGCAAACACTTCCAAACAAATATCCTAAACCCTCTGCACTTGGTTGCATGCATGGGAGTCATGTCTCCCCTTTGTTTTCTTGTAAATTGTTTTCCAGTCACTTTTTCCAATCTGTTCTAACCTCTTCTGATAGATTCTTATAGTTATTTAAACAATAACCCATGTCTGGCTGTGGGTAATGTTAGATTTACCCACAGTTGGTATGGTTTGGTCACGAGGGCGAAGCCTGAATGACCAAACAAAGACAACCGTGGGTAAATCTACCATTACCCACACCTAGACATGGGTTATTGCTATTATACAATGACATTATTTAAGAAAAAAATACTTACTTTTCTTAAATAATGCCTTTGTATAATACCTGTGTGGTGCCCTTCCATGGTTTTCCACTATCTTGGGGCTTTTTCTGATGTACTGCGTATGCGTATGCTTATGCAGTACATCAGAGCTGTGTAGAGGAAGCAACGGAGAAAAGAATATCTCTGTTGCTTTTTTAAAGCTGTCTCTCTATGTTAAATGAGTTTAACATGGCAAGATACCTTAAAAAAAAAAGCAACGGAGAAAGGAAGATCTCCGTTGTTTTTTTCTTAAGATATTTCGCTATGTTAAACGTATAACATAGTGAGATTACAGCAACAGAGATCTTCCATTCTCCATTGCTACCTAACACAAACAAAAAAGTCAAGACTTATACTAATGGAAAAAGTCCGGGTGACCGGACCTTTTTCCATTACTATATGTCGGACTTACAATGGGCACACTGGTTGGGCTGGCCAGTCAGCATTCACATTTTGGAATACTAATCGGCAGCCATTGTATAATGTGCAATATTTTATGCCCTACTAATTATCCCTTTCTAACAGTTGCTGCTGTTCTAGATTCAGCTAAAGACTCTACCAGACCAGGTCTTTGACTTAAAATCCCCTACACTTTCTCTTCGCCTGTACTCTGTGATCAAGTCTTGCCTAGGGAAGGCAGTCTCCAGCCTGCAATCCAAATGCCTTCTTGGCCTCATATCACTCTATTACCTTTTCTGCTTGAGTTATTTGCTTCCAATATCTCAGTTTATTTGCCAGGTATCACCAATAAATTCCAGCCTCTTCTTGCCTGTTTTCCGTACCCCTACTTGCATTGATACCTATAGGTAAAATCTCCTTTCTCCATTCTCGTATTGGCTTAGTTCTTAGAATAATTTTACCTTCTTTATGAATATAATATTCTGCATGGTTATTATTCTTCTTCTTAAAGATCTGCATCCAAAGTGCCACTGTCTATTTCATGAACCCCCCCTCCCCCGCATCGTCATCATTTCTTTCCACTTTGAATTATAACTTTCTGCTTGTGTTATTTATATGAGCTTTAACTGTGCAGCTGTAAAATATTCCTTCACAGTTTACCACTAGCCTAACTACCCTTGTGGATCATTTTAAGACTAACTAAATACCTCAGGTGAGAATCAAACCCTGTGCTTTGTGACTGTAAGGTAAATGCCTTAGCCATTATGCCAACCTCACATCCTTACAACTCAGGTAAACCTAAACCATTTTGTTCTTTTGGTAGGAACAAATTAGCCCACTTAACTCTCCCAGATAAATTCTTTCAATTCTTTATTAATTATTGTCCACAACTTCTGCAGTTGATAAAAGTATGTCTGACCCATATACAATACTAAAGGGACTAAAAACATTTTCACTGCTTGTATTTTACTATTCATGTACATAAATAAGAGTTTCCAGTTTCTCAATTGTTGTATTATCTTTTTTAGTCTCTTCCCAGATATCCTTAGCTGCCATAATAAAAGCCTGTTTAATCCATCCTAAATGTTTAATCTAATCACAAATATGAGTATTGCTGAACCAATTTGTATGTAGGTACATAATTTATGGCTATAGCCTTTGTTTTATCTTCATTAATTTTACCTTCCAAAAAGACTCAAAACTGTCTCAAAATGTTCCACAACACTTAGATGTCCTTTTCTGGATTAATCAGGTACAAAATTATATCATCTGTAAATAAAGCCAGCTTTCTTTACAATAACCTTTGTTTTATCTTCATTAATTTTACCTTCCAAAAAGACTTGAAACTGCCTCAAAATGTTCCACAACACTGAAATGTCCTTTTCTGGATTCATCAGGAACAAAATTATATCATCTGTAAATAAAGCCAGCTTTTCTTTTTTTTTAAAATGTTTTTAATAAATTTTCATAAAACATAATCACTACAAAATTTGTAATCAGAAGTGTACATACATATTTAAAAATAAGAAAAAAACTAATCTTATAGAAACAAAGAAAATAACTTATTTACAAGAGTGTTCATCAACCTTCTAGTCATTCCTGTTGTTGCATGTCTGTTCAATTGCAGAATGATTTTTTTTTATTTTTGCTTGTCAAGCAGTTCTTTAAATTTTGTCCATACATTGAGGCAAGAGGTAATTCTGTTCATTCTCAATCTGATTGTAATAATTTCTAGATGAGTAATGTGGGCTGTTAAACTTGTAAATTCTTTAAATGAGGGAGTAAATACATGTTTCCAGTTTTGTGTGATCACTGTTCTGGAGATGGTCAGTACAGTCCACAATAACAGAAAACCAAAGAAACTGTGTTGGGTAAAACCTTGGTGCAGAAATAAATCCAAATGAAAGGTAAAAAGTAAAAAATGCACCAAGATAACACACAGCAAACGTTTAATCACAGCAAAGTACAAAGTGGTAAGCGCTTTCACAACCAAAGTTGCTTCATCAGACACCACAGTAAAAAATGCACAGGTTTAAATAGAGATTCTAAAATACCAATTAATCAATAAAAATCACACAATGATTAAGTAGCAGTGAAAAACAATTAAGCCTCATGCTCAAACTAAAAAAAGCATTGCTTAAAAACATTGCTTAAAAACATTGTACAAGAAGGAATCAAATACTATACATGAGAAAGCACTTAAAAAACTTGTAAAATCATTATAAAACATGGGAAAATACTAGGCAGGAAAAAGTTAAATAGAATACTTGGAAACTAATAGTTAAATACATTAGACTAATTTTGAAAGAACTTAGCTAATCTTAATGCTTGAGATGTCTAGCCTTTAAAAAAGGGACCAAGGAAGTAGTAGCATTCAAACCAGGATACTTTTCAGCATTAAGTTTCAAAATCCACTTCTCTTCATGTCCCTCTGTGATATTCTCAATGTCACCACCTCTGGGGTTTCTATGAATATGTTGTAGAACAAAGAACTTAAAGGAATGAGAATGGCCATTGAACATAACATGATTGGCTAGAGCATTTGATGGTTTATTATTACTAATATCTCTTAGGTGGTCTAGAATACGATCTTTAAGCATTCTATTTGTTTTTCCTACATAAAAGGCAGGACATTGTACACAAAAACAATAATAGACCACATCTGTAGATCTGCAATCAGTGTATTGATTAGTGTACAAAGAAAATTTCCTAGTAGGATGTACATATTTATTTTTGCTATATATAAATTGACAAGCACTGCAATTCCTGCATGGAAAAGTACCATGCCAATTGGATCTAATAATAGTTCTAGATAATTCACCATGACATAGATGTTGTTTAAGGGATTTATTATTTCTAAAACTAAAAATAGGAGAATGTCCGACCTTGTCTACCAGTCCAGGCACTTCTTGTAGCAAATACCAATGCTTTTTGACTACATCTAAGTATTGATTGATGTTACTGGAAAACTGAAACACCACTCTAAAATCATTACTGCAGTCTATTAAGTTATCTAAACTTAATAGAGATAAAACCGACTTTGCAAGAAACAATGTCTTTTCTTGGCCGAAAGAAGTTAAAACTACATCTATTCAAAGTAATGGTCCCTTTAATGCAAATACTGCATCGCAGGGAAACACGACTGGCTCCTCTGGTCCTGTTTCCGGTTCTATGAATGATCGGGGAGTTATGGCGCCCATATCTACAAATGCTACAGAAGTGGAACCAGGTTTGCAAATTCCTGTTACTGCTACTTCGGCAGTTCCTACTACTACAGATGATCGGGGAGTTGTGGCGCCCGTATCTACGAACGCTATGCAAGCAGAACCAGGTATGCAACCTTCATTTACTGCTTTTAGCAGTTTGGAGACTTCCATTACCACTGACAAGTTTATTAATGATGTGCATCCCACTTAAGCATCAGCAGTAATGCCTTCAACTTCAAATGTATCTGTAGTTAATAATACTCAAGGGCAAGAACTAAACAAGGAAACAAGTGTTTTTTTAGACAAGACAAAGAAGGGGGACTACTCTTTGAGAACAGCCCTGCCGTACAGAGCTCGGTCGAAGAGCTTTACACACAACGGCAAGACATTCAAGAGCCAGCACATGGATGTGATAGCTCATCAATCCAAAAAGAGATGCATGTAGTCTCAGACTTAGTTATAAATATTTCTTCTTTTGTGTTAAATAGTGAACAGCTTAGTGTTCTTAATAAAGGTTTATCCTTTATTCCTGCAAGGAGGGCCGACCCAGCAAAAATGTTGAAGGACTTAAGACTACTTGGCAGAAGTCTTTCCCTAAAGTGTTTGTTTCCTACAGATACTACTGCAGGTAATAAAGGACATAATATATACAGAAAACCTAGTACCTTTGTTCCAGCTTTACCAACAGGTATTCAACGATTCATAGATGCATGTGAAATTGCTTTTAGAGAATTAAACAACTTAACTGATACTAGTATGTCATTTTATAACTTGACAGTAGATGAACACAGAGCCCTGCAAGAATTACAAAATATACATTCAATAGTTATTAAGCAGGCAGATAAAGGAGGCAGTATAGTGTTAATGGACAAGGATTTATATGTCACACAAATGGAGAAACTTTTACTTGATATGCATACATATCAATGCATTTCCAAGCCTACTGTTAACGCTATTATAGATAAAGTTTCTTTTTTAATTTTTGATTTACTAATCACGAATTTAATAGATGATTCACTTTTTAAGTATTTTAATGTGTATAAACCACTTGTTCCCAGGGTATATGGCCTACCAAAAATACACAAAAATTTGTTATCTCCACCCATGCGTCCTATTGTTTCAGGCACTGGGTGGTGTACTGAACCTCTCTCTATTTATGTAGAGGGATGTTTGCATGGTTTGTTGGCAAACTGCCATACAATATTGAAGGATACAAAGATGTTTTTACAAAGGCTTTATGATAGAATGGAAAGTGTTGATGTTAATGAGAATTTTGTCCTTGTTACATTAGACATTGAATCCTTATTCACTAGTATACTTAACACCTGGGGTGTTGACAGCGTTAGGGATTTTCTTTATGTGAATAAGTGTTTCACCAACACTAAGATACAGTTGATTTGTAGTCTCTTAGAGATTATCCTAGAGAACAACATTGTTATGTTCCAGGAGCAATTCTTTTTGCAGAAAGTTGGCGTGGCCATGGGCACTGCATGTGCAAATAGCTACGCCAACTTGGCTTTGGTCAGTTGGGAAGAGCAAAATGTGTTGTCAAACAATAATCCATTCTTTGGACAAATACTTTGGTACGTCCACTTTGTAGATGACGTGTTTATGCTGTGGAGAGGCTCTGGTATTGATTTGGCACAGTTTGTGGAATATTTGCATTCAACTACTGATTTTTTAAGGTTCACTTACCATAGTTCCAACACTGACATCAGTTTCCTTGATGTGCAGATTAGTAAATCTGTTTTAAATAGTCTTTGCAGTAATATTTATTTTAAGCCCACTAGAAAAAATACTCTTTTGTACAAATCTAGTATGCACCCTAGACATGTTCCTAGGAACGTGCTCAAGGGTCAGGTTTTTAGAACACTGCGACTGCATAGCAGAGATGAAGATGCAGTAGTTGCCCTATATTTAAAAACAGAATTTTTACATAGGGGATACTCGCTTGCAGACATTGAACAGACTATCTCTAATGCCTGGAAGCTGAGAAGCACTAGATGTAAACCTTATTTTAATGCTGGTGATGCTGTTGACAATACAAGATATACTAACAGAACTAGTAATGATTTTAGAGTGGTGTTTCAGTTTTCCAGTAACATCAATCAATACTTAGATGTAGTCAAAAAGCATTGGTATTTGCTACAAGAAGTGCCTGGACTGGTAGACAAGGTCGGACATTCTCCTATTTTTAGTTTTAGAAATAATAAATCCCTTAAACAACATCTATGTCATGGTGAATTATCTAGAAATATTGTTAGATCCAATCGGCATGGTACTTTTCCATGCAGGAAATGCAGTGCTTGTCAATTTATATATAGCAAAAATAAATATGTACATCCTACTAGGAAATTTTCTTTGACACTAATCAATACACTGATTGCAGATCTACAGATGTGGTCTATTATTGTTTTTGTGTACAATGTCCTGCTTTTTATGTAGGAAAAACAAATAGAATACTTAAAGATCGTATTCTAGACCACCTAAGTGATATTAGTAATAATAAACCATCAAATGCTCTAGCCAATCATGTTATGTCCAATGGCCGTTCTCATTCCTTTAAGTTCTTTGTTCTACAACATATTCATAGAAACCCCAGAGGTGGTGACATTGAGAATATCACAGAGGGACATGAAGAGAAGTGGATTTTGAAACTTAATGCTGAAAAGTATCCTGGTTTGAATGCTACTACTTCCTTGGTCCCTTTTTTAAAGGCTAGACATCTCAAGCACTAAGATTAGCTAAGTTCTTTCAAAATTAGTCTAATGTATTTAACTATTAGTTTCCAAGTATTCTATTTAACTTTTTCCTGCCTAGTATTTTCCCATGTTTTATAATCAGTGTATGATGCCAGTCAAAATATAACACCAGAAAAAAAGGGAAAGCTGTGCTCAAATTATTCAAAATCTCAAGTGATAATGAACAAGAATCTAGGAAAGTGTAGAGCAAAAACCTAAAGCAACATGCTGAAAGTAGAAATCTATGTGATTACCCCACATGTAAAAAAAAGTCAATCTGAAAAAAAGTAACTTGCATGCACTAAAAAAAATGAAGGCAAAAAATGAAAAATAAAAAATAATCTCAGACAGAAACAAAGACAAGTTGAGGAAACAAAGATAAAAACAGAATTAAATGGACCACACATGATTGGCATTCTGTTTAGTTTCAACAATAAGAAAAGTAGAAAAATCTAACCACTTCCACTTGCACTTTACAACCGCTTATAAATTATAAATCATTTGCCCTTTAGCACCCACTACATTAATGGGCTAGAAATTCCTGTGATTCCTCATGCTTTTTATGTGCTGCAATGCTTACACTTCCGCTTTCTTTAACTAATTAAAGCTTAAAAACAAAATATTCTTAAAAATGAAATTAAAAAAAGAAACAAGTATGCCATACAAAGCTAATTATTATAAAAACACCTCAAACAAAAATACTAATACAGACAAAGGAAAACAATTTTTCAACAATAAACACAAAACAGTGCACTAATTAAAATAATTAATAAATGAAAGTCAAAAGTATAAAATATGAACCTCCCTAAGACCCATCTGAGTCAACTACTCATTCATACTTCTGGAATCTAAAACAACATGTCTTCAGTACTTGGGGTTCACAGAGCTTTTGAAATAATTAGAAATTTTAATGATGCCATATGGACATGTGACAAAAAGCAAAAGCAAACACAAAGCAAGAAATCTTTACAGCAAACAATACAAAACTAATTTACAAGTAAAAATACTAAACAAGAAACAAAAAATATAAAAATTGCTTACAGAATTCTGACAAATTATCAAATAATCTAAAGCTTTTTATAATTTGTATATAATTTTCCCATAAAATTCTAATACAATCAGTCTAATGTCTTTATGACATTTTATAAAAATATAAATAAAAATTGGCAAAAAAAAAAAAAAAAGGAGGACATCAAGAAAGGTTGCTGTAAAGCACAGATAAATTTTCAATGTGCCTCAACCTCAACCTTGACAAATAATAAAAAAACTAAGAATCCATATATACAAAACTGCTACCTTGGCAAGGTCAAAGAATTATTTTCTTATAAAAAGTATATTCAGCATTTTTATAAGACATAATAAGTATAATTTTTTAGTAAGGGTATGAAATCCAAAATTTTATTCAAAATGGGGCAAACAGTTGAGCCAAATACAAAAATTATTTGGCTATTTAATTAATTTAATGGACAAAACAATGCATTTTTGCTTAAAATTTCTGGACAGAGGAGAGCAACCTACACAAGAAAAAATATACAATTTGCTGCCCTTGTAAAACAAAACAAAAACAAAACAATGCAGAAAATACATACAAACATAAATATTCCTTTTCTTACTTACTGAAACAACTAAAAAAACAGCTCTTACTTCTAGACTCATTTAAAATACATTGACAGTTTTTAAATTATAAATTTTAATAAACTTAGAATTTTAAAAAACAAATGAATGCAAAAGCAAACATAATTTCATCCTTAAAAAAAAAAAATCTTGCCTAAAAACCCTTCAACATTGCTCTTTGTTGTTGAAACTGAGCATTCAAAAACACATTTTTTTTGCCCAACAGTACCATAATTTGAAAAAAATATTAACAGGAAATACAATAATCTACACTTGCCACCACTCCATTTCTGATACTTACTTTAGATTTTACTACAAATTCATTTATATAAACAATACACAGTCCTTGTACTAACAAGTATGAAATTTACCACAAGTTTTAGTAGTTTATTTGTAAACCCTCACCAAATCTTCCATAATGGCAGAAAATGCATTCAAATGGGTCTTTCAAATAAACATAGCCAATCCTAACAAAAAGTGCTGTTGACAATCATAAATAAATTTTTAATTCATTACCATTATATCAATTTTGGGCTCCTTTTAACCATGTGCTTACAATACATCTAAAATACCACAATTAAATTAACACAAAATTTTAAATCAGTGATTATATTACACACAGAAAATTATTGCAAGATTAAATTTTAACATGTTGTAAAAATCAGCAAAACATTCACATTAAAACTTAAAACATTAAAAAAAACTCACATAAAATGAAAAGTCTACTATAATCACACAGTAAACAAAAATATTCTACGTCAGATAATTCCAAAGATAAATTAGTTCTGTTACATTAAACTCCACACTATAAAACATGAATGCTCAAGTCCACAGTCCACCATTAAAATAAATCATGGTATATTCCTTTGTACCACCATTTACCAGCAAAATGCGGACATCCCCCTTTAAAAAACATAGACAACATCCCTTCTATAAAAAAATCTGTAGTTCAACATTAAAAATCCTTAAGTAAAATTATTATATATTTAGAGCAAAAACACTAAAATTGTCTACTCAGTAAGCTGCAATTGTAATCAATACTCACAATATCAAAAAAGAAATATATTATTAAAACTAAAAAGCAAAAATGAATGGAACGTCATTAAATGTAATATCCAAAACATTCACACCACCAAACATAGTTGATATCTCTAAAGCATCTACACTCAATGGGTAGAGAACAATGCCTTCTGCATCAAAAGCATCCAAATGCAACTGTTGTGCTATAGTATTAACTTGGCAAGCACTAAACTAAAATTAAAATGCAGCTCTCAGTTCCTTGTAAAATCTACTCAAAAAAGTAAGAACTCTCATTTCACTGTAAACGTAAAAAAAAAAGAAAAAAACAAAATTGGGGGTCAAAGCCCAAAACCAAAAACAGGGGGACATTAAACATTGCTTGTATAATCTTGGAAAGTTGCTAGAATAAATGTTTGTGTTGCCACCATATAGCCAACTGCCCTGGTCACAACAAAAAATAGGGATAAATTCCCACCATTCACATACATCTTGTAAAAAAGAAAAAGAAAAAAAAAAAAAATTAAATGCTAATCATTTTTCTGTATTTATGATTCCCATTTCAAGTCAACCTCTTAGTAAACACCTGTCAAAACAATTCAGTACAAGACAGAACAGAAGAGATTTCAAACATATTCAATTCAGTTCTAAATGGCAACAGGACATTAAAGAGCCACAACAAACACTGGAAGCCAATAATAATGGGGGAATACAGTCCCAAAAATAGGACAAAGAAAAAATATTCAAACTATAAACTTGAAAAAAAAAAAAAAAAACACCATCAATTATATGTAATTAAAGAGAAGAACATAAACCTGAAGTCTCAAATAATTGTCAATTTTGTTTTTGGACACAGAACAAAAAACAATTCAGCAAAGGAGACGGGGGGATTAATACTGCAAGACAAATGGCAGTAAAATGGGGGCACCACCAGCAAAACACAGGCAGGAGATGCACACTCCACAGACAGACCCCACCCCCAAAGAATCAAACCAGAAAACCTAATAGCTGTGAGGCAACAATACACCCACACACCATCAATTATGCAAGGAATTAAACATTCAGAAACCTGAAGTCTGAAAATTCAAATGCCTGTCAATTTTACTGCGGACAGTTTATAATGATTTTACAAGTTTTTAAGTGCTTTCTCATGTATAGTATTTGATTCCTTCTTGTACAATGTTTTTAAGCAATGTTTTTAAGCAATGCTTTTTTTAGTTTGAGCATGAGGCTTAATTGTTTTTCACTGCTACTTAATCATTGTGTGATTTTTATTGATTAATTGGCATTTTAGAATCTCTATTTAAACCTGTGCATTTTTTACTGTGGTGTCTGATGAAGCAACTTTGGTTGTGAAAGCGCTTACCACTTTGTACTTTGCTGTGATTAAACGTTTGCTGTGTGTTATCTTGGTGCATTTTTTACTTCTTTACTTTTTACAGTCCACAATAAGTTATATCTGTTTCTTTTAACCCAAGTGGAAATAGGGGTATTAAAAAGAATTAATGATTTAGATAAAATAAATGTATCTCCAAAAAATGCCTATAAAAAGGCAAAATGCCTGTAAAAAAAATTAATAATATTCTGAAAAGGAATCAAGACAGTACAATCAAAGAACATGTGTTTCCAATCTGATTTAAGTTCTTTCTTGCATCTCCAACAAAGTTTTTTTTTTTTGTATATCAGTTCAATTTTATGAGGGATGAAGAAGAACCTATGTAAAAAAGCCAGCTTTTCTCGATTGCCATACAAACTATATCCTGTATCTCTGTGTCCCTTATTTTCATTGTCAGTGGCTCTAAATATAAAGTAAATAGCAATGGAAAAAGGATGCCCCTTCCTAATTCCTCTGTTCAAACACAGCTTATCTGAGAAGAACCCTCCATCTTTAATTCTTTCCTCCAACCCTTCAATGCCCCACTCATAAAATCACACCTTACTCTGTCAAATGCCTTCTTGGACTCAAGACCCACTTACAACAGAGGTTATTTTCTTATGTTCTGCTTCTGTCTGGATTATCATTGTTCTTTTCACGTCTTCAGTGTTTGCCTCCCCTCCACAAAACCACACTGATCCATATTTATCAATTTTGGCAACACCTTTGCCATTCTTTAGGTAGTATAGACATAAGCGCTTTATAATCATGCTTTATAATTGAAATGTTTCTATCTCAACGTTAAAGTCGAAATCAAAGAAAACTTTATTGTTATTCAGAAGTGCACCACAGTGTAGCTGAACAAAATTACGATGCTTCGTTCCCAGTGCAAAAACATATATACAGAGTAGAAGAAGGAAATAAAAATTAAATAAAAGTAAAAATAGAATAAAATAATAGCATAATGACCAGACACACTTTACATATAAATAGAATGGAGTAGCAACATGTGCATAACATTACTATAACATAAGAACTATGTAGCATATAGAATGGTCAGCATGAATATTGTACAGTGTGATTTATATTGCACTTCACAGAGTCCTACGGTAAGGTAAGGTGTGAATCAACATTAAATATACACATCAGTTAGTTACTGCACATGAAAAAGCTTAATACTTATAGTACAACAAAGTCTGGATATGTAAGGATCTGTACAGTCAGATAAATAGCATAACTATGTGGTAGACGGGGAAGAATGCATTGACATTCACATAGTTTATTTTTCACAAGAATTCAGTAGTCTGATGGAGAGAGTAAACAAACTGTTGAAATCTAGAAGTCCTACAGTGCATACTTCTGTATCTCCTACCCAAGGAGATGCAGGAAAACATACCATTTTCAGGGTGTGAAGGATCATTGGATATCTTCCTGGTTCTACTAATGCAGCATGATTCATGTAGGTCTTCCAGAGGTGCAAGAGAGGAACTAATGATTTTCTCTGCTGCCCTTACAACTTGCCTAAGAACCTTATGATCTGAGGTGTTACAGCCCCCATACCAGACATTGATGTTATTGGTAGATGCTTTCATGGAAATGTTTGTAGATCAAATAGGAGAAATGATATTGATTAATTTATTAAGGATGAAAAACAACCCTCTACTAATGGATAACTGTTCCACATAGGATACTAAAGGGTGCATGACTGATATTGAATACAAACAGTATTGCAGAATGGCCATTACTGTCTAAAGAGGTTACAGTGTCAACAGCTACATATAGGAAGCATGTTGCACCCTCAGAATTATACCGCGAGGACTTTGTGTCCTTAATATGCCAATATTTGGTGAGACCCACTTTGAGTTATTAGCCAAATGGCAAAAAAATTAACCTAGATACTAGTTTTGTGTATATGAAGTTATTGATAAATTTTTTTACACCGGTGGAAGAGGATCTCTGTAGGAAAGTGCAGTACCAGCTTGATAAGATCCTTAGTCTGAAAACTAATGATATGGCTGAACTCATAGTGACTGAAGCTATAGAACAGGTTTATTTATACGAAAGCAAACTATTACAGCAGAAAAAGAAAAAAAATACAAGGAAACTTAAAGGATTTTGAAAGTGGCACTGTATTTGCATGGCCAAAGGAGATGTCACCAACAACAGAATCTACACATGCAGATACTGTCTGCAATAAGAATATACATTCTACTAGTATAAAAACTCCTGTGATGATATCTAACAAAGAATTTCCACCTTTAAATAGTAACAACTCAGTCTATAATACTCCGGAAGGTGACAGTATAAGTGAGAAAGCTGATTTGGCAAGTAAAATGGGGATGGAATCAGAACCAGTGGTACGCCCTTAAACAATCATCCTAAGTAAAGACCCATTTTTTTGCAACTTCTTCTAATGTTTCTATCGAAAAGAAAGCAGTCTGTGGATGTAATGGGCAACTGAGGGAGGGCCAAAAGAAAACTATCTTTTCAAGAAGGGAGCACTTGTACACTGAAGAAAATGTGGAAGCATGTCGACAGGACTTAGTATGAAATATCGGGTCTATATTATAACCTCGAATGATTAAAAGAGCGAACACTCTTTAATCAACCCCTTAAAATCAAAAGTACTAAATCCCGAACAAAGCTCTGCAAAAAGAAAAAAATGCAAACACAAAATAAAGAGGGGGGCTGTGCCCCCCACACCCCCTACCTAAATATACCAACTCCGAGATCACACCACAGTGGAGGAAATGGCAATGTCCCAAAAATGGCCCAGTGATTTTCTTTTTTTTACCTAAGAAAAACATTGCTGTTCCATGTACTTGGGATTTACTGCTTTTGATTTTAAGGGGTCGATTAAAGAGCATTCGCTCTTTTAATCATTCGAGGATATAATATAGACCCGGAATATCTTCTCCAGATATTTGATGGAAATTGAATTGAAGGTTTTGAATAAAATTTTATCCTTTATTCTGACCCAGAGGGCAGACTCATCTAATGTTCTAATAGATCTATGACTATTTATGAGAAATGTACAACTTAAGCTCATGTTTAAGTCTGAGTATCTTACTACTGAGGTATGTTTATTTAGGAAACCCAGTACATATACCCCACAGAGCCATGCTATACTTGATGTTTTTTATCATTTTTGTGAAGACGAAGTCTATTATTATCTGCAGAAAGGAACAGGAGGAGAGGATTTGAAAATTTGACTTTAGAAGAAAGAAAGGTATTGTTTGAATTAGAACAAGATAATGAAATAGTCATTAGGCTAGCCGATAAGGGAGGCTCTGTGGTGGTGATGGACAGGGCTTACTATTTTAACACAATAAATGAGATTTTAAAGGATGAAAGCACATATGAAATGGTCAATAGAGATGAGCATGTATTGCGTGTGTTGATAGAGTGTGTGAATAGTTGCATATATATAAAGAACTTTTTCATTATTTAGTAGCTGAGAATCCTTTGATACCCAGCCTACAGGGCATGCCTAAAATGCATAAAAAATCCAATACTGCCCCTTAGAAGGATAGCGGCAGGCAGCGGTTGGCTTGCTGAAACAACTAAAATCTGTGCTTCGGAATTATGCATTAGTTCTACATGATAGCAAACAGTTTTTGCAAGATCTTTATACCTGTTTACATAATGACTTCGTGAACAGAATGAATGTGACATTTTCGGTCACACTTGGTGTCACATCATTATTTACTGTCACCGAATCAGGAAGGAATTGCAATGGTTAAGAGATTTTTACTTTGTAAGAATGTTTATTTGATAGAAAACATTGATTTTGCATGCTTTTAATTGGAAATGATTTTGGAAAATAATGTTTTTGTGTCTGACAACCTGTACTATATGCAAACCTCTGGCGTAGCTATGGGCACACCATGTACCAATAACTACTCCAATTTAGTTATGGCAAAATGGAAAAGTGAAGTGATGTTAAATCATGCAGTATATAAGGAACAGTTATATTTCTATTGTGACTTTGTAGATGACCTTTACTTTTTGTGGAAGGGTGATGAATCGCAATTACAGGATTTTGTGACCTATTTAGATAATAGTAGTACATTTCTGAAATTCACTGAAACTTACTCAAAACATAAGATTAATTACTTAGATATAAGAATAGCTAGGAAACAAGAAGATATTTTTCATACTAGTAGATACAGAAAAAATTTTATTGCCCTACATATGTCCATCAAGCAAGTATGCACCCCAAGAAGGTTTTTAGTAATGTGCTTAGGGGTCAAACTATGAGGGCATCAATGTTAGCAGATAGAAAAGAATATTTTCCAAATGATTTTGGTCAGCTAAGCATTGATTTTAAGGAAAGGGGCTACAATCAAGGTGATATAATGACAGACTGTGATTTGGTTAAACAGCTAAGGACTACCATTGCAAAAACATACTTTTCAGATTGAACAATGGGTGTAGGGATAGAAAATAAACTGCCCCAACACACAATCATTACTTTAACATACTCTAGTAATGACAGGGAATTGAGAAGGATTATTAATAAGCATTGGCATGTCCTTCAGGTAAATGAGGATATAGCCAGACTAGTAAGAAGCAAACCTAAGTTTCAGTATAGAAATACTCGATCCCTAAAACAAAGGTATGTTATTATAAGGGGAAGGGACAATCACAGGATAGACCACAAGAATTTGGAACTAAAAATGTAATAATTGCTCCTTTTGTAAGTTTATAGCTACACCTACCACTTTCATTCACCCTGGTACTGGTAACAGGGTTCCTATTACATTATCGAAATTGTGAAGCATCGAACACTACAAGATCAAATTTGCATGTTCGATGTTCCATAATTTCGAAAACGTAAAAAAAACAAAAAACAAAAAAAAAAACATAAATGAACTGTTGTAAGCAGGGGGGCTCCCCCCTGCACCCCCCACACTCCTCACGCTTTAAATATACTAACTCCGAGATCGCACTATAGTGCAGAAAGGGAATATTTCCCTTTACTGCACTGTAGTGTGATCTTCAAGTTGGTATATGTAAAGAGCAGGGGGGTGTGGGGGTGCATGGGGGCTTGCCCCCCTGCTTACAACAGTTATTTAACTGTTGACCTTTTTTTTTTTTTAAGTTCGAATTGCTGAAACTTCAATAAACTGTGTTCGATGTTTACAGTTTTGAAGTTTCAGCAATTTGATAAGGTAATAGGAACCCCTGGTAACAGGTATGAGTTAATAGCACAAACAGACTGTAATTCAAAAGATCTAGTGTAACTTGGCTATTATATATTGTGTAGCTTGTTTTATATGGGCAAAACTAATAGGCGTCTATGACAGCATATTAGGGACCATCTCTGTTGTGCACGTAAGGGTCAGACTTACAGTGCACTAGCTAAGTATATTATAGAACAGGGCCCAGGCCATGAATTTAGATTTATGGTATTAGATGTGCTACATGAAGGCATAAGGATGTTTAATATTATAAATAAAATAGAACTAGTAGAAATACAATGGATTTTAAAACTGAGAAAGAACTCACTGAGATCAACGACTGGTGCCAAAACCATGGTCTTAAGCTTAATGCCAAAAAATACATCATTCCCCTTGGGAAAAACTCGAGTTCCTATTATATAATCAAAGACGCAATCCTTCGAGTGTGCCTTGATCTAACTTGAAAGCATGAAACAGCAAAATAGCGAAACAGCATATAAGCAATTTCTTTCCCTGGGAAAGAAATTGCTTGGCCGCCTCCGTTACTTTGCCGTTTTCCTTACTGTAGTGCGATCTCAGAGTTGGTATATTTAAGTAGGGGGGGGTGTGGGGAGTGAAGCCTTCCACTTTATGTAATGTTTTGAAGTTTTTATTTTTATTTATTTATTTATTATTATTATTATTATTATTTTTTTTTTTTGTGGAACAGTGATTTTTTTCCCCTGGGAAAAAAAACACTGTAACAAGTGTTCGGGATTGTAATCTTTCACTTGCATGGGGTCAATAAATCAGCGTTTGCTTTTTTTAAGTGTACACTGATTTAATATAGACTTGAACAACTCAGTTCCCACTAATTACCACATTGATGGTAGCCTACTGAACACTGAAGGCATTATAAGAGATCTGGGGACACAGGTTGACAGCAACCTCTTCTTTGACCACCACATTGCCACGGTGGTCAGAAAGTCCTTCTATGTGGTACAACTGATTACCAAGGGTTTTGCATCCAGGAAGAAAGAGGTCATCATCTCTTTCTAATCTTCCCTCACTAGACCAATCATCGAGTATAATGCCCCATTTGGCATGTACCTCACTACACACATGCAACAGCTGGAAAGGCCACAAAAGTACCTCATGAAGAGGATCTTAGGCCTTAAACACATGGCCTACATGGACAGACTCAGAAAACTCCAGCTTTTCTCTGTCTCATAGTGTCTATTAAGAAGTGATCTCTGCTTGAATTACAAAGCCATGTCTGACCCAGCCCTGTTAGAATGTTACACATAAAGAGATCCCAGTCCCTCAACAACACACTCCAGGGACCTTAACCTCATTACCACAATCAACAGAACATGCTGGAGGGACAGGTTCATAACCCAGAGACTGCCCATGCACCGGAATAGACTTCCCATACATGTTAATCACAGCACCTCACGGGCCCTCTTCAAGAGGAATCTTGACGAGTGGATGAGAAATAGAAAGTTTACCCCAGGGATCACTCCAGTGGCTCTACTTGATAGAGACACCAGGAACTAATGGCAGCATGATGGCAGGGCACTTCTATGGCTTAGTATTGCAACGTATCCAGGGCTGTTGGCCTTGTACACACCTATGAACCTATGAAAGCACATCAGGGAATGGGGGTTAATGAACATGTATCTTATGGACCTGCCCTCAAGGCTAGGAAGCTTAGGAAATGATGAAAGTCTGTAATATCTATGTTTTATATTTTTCAAAGTGTTTCAAAAGTAGTATGTTTGCCTTTTAAGTCTTTTGTGCATATTAATATCATTTAAATTGTTTTTGTAAATGAGAATGTTTTGAAATTACTAATAGACTGTTCATTAGACATGCCTATGAGAAATAGTATTCTCATTGGTTAGTTTGAACTGAGTTGGGAAGAATATGATTGTATCAGTTTATCATGAAGTATTGGTCTGATGAAGACAACAGTGATTGGCAAAAGCACTTACGTAGTTCGTTTTGTTGTATTTTAAAGCCGTATTTTTTTTACAAAAGTCTTGCTCATGTTTGTTTTACTTTATCAATGCCGTGTTTCTGCTATTGGGACTTTTGTTCTATTTTTTTTTTTGTTGACGTTTCTGGCGTCCTAAACAGTTAATTGCCGAAGGGAATTTGTCTTGAGAGTAATTATTCCATAATTAGAATTAACAAATAAGGCAAATCTTCTTCACTGTCTTTTCTTCATTTACTCCTACTCTGCCTCCTTCCACTTCCTACTACATCTCTCTTTTCCTGTTGTCTCACTGAAATTTCAAATGTTTCTCCAAGTTTTATGAATCTTTCTGTTGTTATTAACATCCGAACAAGGTATCACTATATACTGTATACTTTAAGCTGTATAAAAATCTCCTATTGCCATTTGCTCAGCACACTCTGAAATCAGGAGTAGCTACAATATATCTCCCTGACTTTTTAATCTTTCACCTTATCTTTATTTTATGCACAAAATGCTGCACTACTTGAAAACTAAAAGTCATACAGGTCCTTTCTAAACCATTACACTACCTCTCAAAAATCCCACAGTGCAATGATGTCCACTTCAACCCAGGTCCTGAAATCTTACTAATTAATCTAAATAGAAAAGAACAACCCCTACAAAATTGTAACTTTACTAACCCTCCTTCAGTCACTATCTCATGCTATACCTCTTTCCAGAGTTACTGTCCCACAATTAAAGCACCACACATACTAATACAACTAACACATCAAACCCCTCATTCTCCCACTGATCTTCAAAAACATCAAACATTGTCATTATTAACCTCCATAGCATCTGTAACAAAATTATAGAACTACATGCCTGGATATAACATTATAACATATGGTATTCTTGCAAGCACAGAAATATGGCTTAACCTTAACATTTAAGATGTGGAACTACTCCTTTTGGGCTACCGTATTATCAAAGTTGATAGGCCCCACAAGAAAGCAGGTGGGGCAGCCTTAATTTATCATTGTTCATAACATCTCTCTCTCTCTCTCTCTCGCTTTTCATACGATATCCCAAAATTCCAAAATGATAAACTGTTTGTATCACTGCTAAAGCCCAACAATAAAAAAGTACATTTTGCTATAGTCTATAATAATGGGGGTAACAGAAGCACTGTATGGCAGTGAAGAGTTTTTAATTAGGGAGGCTCTGCTTTCTGTAAAGTAAGTATTGAAGATAATGATTTCTATGGCAGAGCAATTATGAAAAGTGCATGGTTCCTTGAATGAGCCCGGATATAATGGGTTATATATTGATTTCCAGACATTTGGCTGCCCCACCTGCTTTCTTGTGGGGCCTATCAACTTTGATAATACGGTAGCCCAAAAGAAGTAGTTCCACATGGAAATAATATAACAACTTTAGAAGAGATCCTCTAATGGGCAACTAATAATATAACTTATGAAAAATTATATTATATAAATATTGACTGGCAAAACCTTATGTCAGACTTTCCCTCAGCTAGTATAAACCTTTAAGGTTATACACAACTTATCAAACCACGCACTAGATTTAATAACACTAAGAATAAAGAAGCAATTCTGTACCAGATACTGGCCTCTGATACTAGTAATTTTTAAACCTCTAAAACCTATCCAGATTCACTTAGTGACCTCCTTCCAGCCTATGCCCATAGAAATACCACCAACTACCCTAACACTTTCCATCTTAAAACATACTAAACCCTTTCTAATTTCAATAATGACTCCTTCATCGATATATTGAAAGCCTTTAACTGGTTTGTCCTAAAAACTCTTCCACTTGAGGAGGCAGTCAATACTTTTAATACCTTATTCTTAAATACTTTAAACAGCCACGCCCCATTCCACGTAAAAAAAAAGAGTGAAAATTAACCACACAATGGCTCACTACCCATTCATAAAATGCAATATCTAACAGAAACAAAGCTTGCAAAGAATGGCTTAAACTTACAACTCCCTATAACCTGCAACATTATATAGCATGTTACAATATGCAAACATAAAGTTAAACAACATGACCCCAAAATGTCTGGAAATCAATATATAACCCGTTATATCCGGGCTCAATCAAGGAACCATACACTTTTCATAATTGCTCTGCCATAGAAATCATTATCTTATTCAATACTTACTTTACAGAAAGCAGAGCCTCCCTAATTAAAAACTCTTCACTACCATACAGTGCTTCTGCTACCCCCACAATAATACTCAGTTTCAGTAATTCAGCTAACAGCAGGTTAGACCAAAACCAACAATATCCATATACCATATACCCTACTACTTCCTTTATCACCCCCTCTCCCTTCCCAGCATCCTCACATCAACCTAATTGTCCCTCTATATCAATTGCTAACAATTTCCACTTAAGAACCATCTCCTTATCAATGATAAAAATCTTGTACTTAAATTCAAAATTTGCTTGACTGCAGCTAGCAGCCTCCCACCCGAATACCTAATGATACCTGCTAATGCCATAAGCACAACCAAATATATCCTTATAAGCAGATCATCATATGAATCTATGGAAAATAATTCTATACTAGCCCATAAAGATGACATCTTCGCTGATATCTCTAACTTTAGGCCTATTGTACTGTTACCATCTCTCTCAAAAGTTCTTGAAAGACTTAAAATAAGCAACTCCTCAACTATCTTCTACCAGAATGCTCTTAACATCCACCCAACATGGCTACCACCCAACACATAACACACCTACTGCCCTTCTATCATTCAGTGACACCATAAACAAATACGGAGACTTAGATAAACTTATTTTGACTTTATTCCTTGATCTGACAAAAGTATTCTCACCATAAACTCTTGAATAAACTCTTTCAGTTTTTAATTACTATTCCTTTCTTCATTACTGTGGTTTTACAACAAACAATAAACATTGCAAAAACAACAAAAAACTTGGAAAAAGAATGAGACAGCATCCATTAGTTTAGTTAGATAAGTGCTTTCATTTCTTTAATTCATTGTGGAACTTCATCAGATGAAGATAACAAGGTAAAACATAATATTATATAAATCACAAACACCACAAAGAACCAAGTAAAATTACTGCCAGTACTGGCATATATTATATAACATCAATCACTGAGAAGTTAAATAATTAACTTTTAAAGTTCTTAAAGTAGTATAATATTTCATAAAACTTTAAGATAATAATAAGTCATCAATCCAACAATAAAATATCTCTGTAATATAAAAACATTCCCTAACATCAATAGGAACACACTCATGATAGTGAATAAATCACAATATAACTTTAATATAAATTTACAAAAGTGGTTAAAAAAGAAGAAAATGAAGGAAAAAAGAAAAAAAGGCAGCAAAGAGAGGGAAAAATCAAATTCTATCACTCAGTACTGACAAATATAATAATAATAATAATTATATTCAAAGTTTATTAGCTCTTAATGTTAACAAACTAGAAATAGAGTTTTTATCATTGATTTCAGGAAAATGAATAGCATTTAATAGTACTTGCCAATATAACTCTTTGTATTTCAAAAATGCTGCATTTCCCCCTCTTATATTAGTCGCCACATTTTCTAACACACAAATTAGAAATTAATTAAACTCAGAACACTCAAAGGAATGCACTGGTTGCAGCTTGCTTTTTAATTGTATAAACATGCTGATAAATTCTCTTTTTTAAGTTCTTTTCAGTTTTATCTGTGAAAAACACAGTACAGGACAAACCAGTAGCTACACAGACCACACCTTTAGTATTACAATAAAACTGTGCTTGTATTTTATATGCTTTTGGATGGTTACCTATGGTAATGTTTGTAGTCTCATAGACAAACCTACACTGTTTACAGTGTCCGCATTTTTTCATGCAGTCCCATTCTTCTACTAGACCTTTTTTATTTTTCTCTAATACATTTTTGATGTTCCTGTCCTTCTTATAAACTATACAGGGAATCTCCCCTAACGTGCCAATCAAGTCAAAGGCTTCAAATACTCCCAACCAGTTCTTATGTACCAGACATTTTATCTTGGCAAAGTTGTGGTCATATGTTATTACTGAAGCATTGCTGGGGTCAGTCCCTGAGTTATCTATCTTTATTGGATGCATAATGATGCAATAAAGGGGCATATTGGGTAGGTCTACCTTGCAGCACAATAGTAGCCGCTTCATCAATGAGCCAGTTAGAGTATTTCCTTTGCAAGCATATCATTATCATTGCATTCAGTCCAATCTATAAAATGTCCTCCTCTGTGACCAGTCTGGACAGCCTTATCAATTGTCCCTTAACCAAGTTTTTCTTTTGCCAAAATGGGTGGTTACTGTCATAATGTAAGTAACTATTATAATGCGTTGGCATCTGGTAAACTGAGGACTCCTGCCCCTCATTCCTATCATTCCTGTATATGTGTACATCCAAGTAATTACAATGAACAGTGTTAATTTTGTGTGCAAATGCTAAAAAAGAAGTCATCACATTAATATATTGTATACATTGTTGTATTTTAGCAACATTGGGAGGGTGGCCTAATGGTTAAGGTGTTTGCCTTACAAGCACAAGGTGCAGGGTTTGAGTCTCACAAGGGATAATTGGCTAGGCTTACAATGGCTCGCAAGGGCAGTTAGTTTAGTACTAACCTATGATCATCTGACCATAAAATTAAAATATCATCTACCTGTAGTATCTGTAAATAGGTTATAATAACTTCAGAGCCTAAAATAACCATATAACCATATTTGCAGACAGGAGCAGATGAAGCTCCCATGGCCACCCCTTTTGCCTGCTTAAAGTACTTTCCCTCAGAGTGGATATAGTTATTTATAAACACCATGTCCATAAATGTGATCAGTACATGAATAGTAAAACTAGTACCTTTGACTAAGGCTTCTCTAAAATAATCTAAGCCCTTGTCATGTGGAATGAACAAAAAATAGGTCTTTAAACTCTATTCTTAAAAAAAAAATTCCTTTTGGGGGGGCACAGCCTGCTAGATTCCTTAAAAGATGCCAAGAGTCAATTAATACATGCTATTATTCTTAGAAGAAATATAAAGGGCTCTGTCTTGGAGCCATTTACCACAATGATCTGTGTCACTGGAGGTTTAAAAAGGACTTGTGGATCTTAGAGATACCATATATGGATGGAATCAATGGTGTTTTCATTCTTTAATTCCCCCAGGTCAAAGTTGAATTCCAAAAATAATTCATCCAGAATCAAATAAATCCTGTAATTCACAATGTTAACTTCATTTAGGAGAACAGGCTCAAAGAAAATACTATCATGTAGAAAGTCATACATGTTGGCGACATAAGTTAGATGTTCCATAAAACTACCCCATACCCTTATCTGGTTTCATTACTTTAATATTGCTGTTATTGGACAGTTCAGTAATAAAACATAGTTATTGCTATTTGTCCCCAAATTACACATGCCTGAAGAAACAAATTTCAAAATATTTTCACTAAACAAAACTGAAGTTGAAGCAGCCTCCCATACAAAACGTCTTGGAGTGATTTTAATTGATAACCTTATATTTGATCTGCATGTTTAAAATAAGTTAAAAAAGACTCAACAAAAATTAGGAATGCTCTACAGCATAAAAAACATCCTTAGCAACACCACTAAAATCACACCTATGTCTACCTACTGTTTCCTATCTTTCTTATACAGTGCACCCATCCTAAACAAACTTCAGGCTACAGTTAGAAAAAAAGCTGGAGGCATGCTATAATAAAGTTGCAGAATTTGCCATCATCAAACAATACCATAACCACCACAGTACTAAACTCAAGGCTTTGAATTTGATTGAACTGCCTGACCAAGTAGATTACATACAGTTTGTCTCCACACACAAAAGCTCATGCCTGCCCCACTTTTGCTATTATTCTCCATTCCTGTCACCCTAATGGACTAGTTCAATCTAATGATTAACATCTTCTCAGCATATATAAACCCCACAAATCCTCTGGACAAAGTCTCTACTCCTACACTTTTGCTAAAAACTGAAATTCTGGCCCTCTGCAAATTAGATCTACCTCTAGCTTCTCTAACTTCAAACAACTACAGAAAAATTATCCTGATAAGACATGGCTCTACTCCTGCACCACCCCAATCTGAACAAGTCCCTCCTTCCTTCCACCACTAAAATACCTTTTATTGTGTTTGGAGAGAAGGAAGTAGTAAAAAATATACAGAATAAATATATTTTGCCTATCTAGTCATGTTTGTCCCAAAGACAGCACTCAGTGTTTTTAATGTCATCTCTGTGAACTGCAACTTGTGAATACTTTAACTATTGGCAATGTTTTTTCCAACATGTTATATCCATCCAAATATTTGCAATAGATATATATAGTTTCACCCTGTATGAACAGACGTTGAATTTTTACTTAGTTCTTATGTCATGTTATGTCAATGTAGAACTTTTCTCTCTGGGCCTCCATAGAAAATGGGATATTATCCCAGTTGGACTTTCCTGATAAATAAATATCAAATATCTAAATAAATAACCAGTATGTCAGTAAACACAGTTTTCAAAGAAATGTTAAAACACTAAAAATGAACATTGTTAGACTGCATACAAAAAGTGGGGAATCCCCCCCCCCCCCGGCAGTGTATGGGCAAGGTACACTGAAATAGCAAATTGTTACTTGCATGCACTATGTTCAAACTTATTTTAATAATGCACTGAAGCAGATTAATACTTGAAATGCATTAGCAGTAGTAGCAGCAGCAGTAGTAGTAGTAGTTTTAGTAAGCAATTGTGCAAACTCTGTTTTTTTCTTATTTTTACGTGTGGCTCAGTGTAGAGGTTCATTTACTTGAAATACATTGTTTTAAAGACTACTACAATATAGAACTTCCTGTATTTGATCCCCTGCCTACCTGACTGGTACTCTCTAGATCATTACATTATCATGTGATGACACAGAAGAACTTATAATCGACATATCAATAAATGAGGGCCTATATTACATCACCAAATGCTTAAAAAAGCGAATGGTGATTAATTGACCCTATGTAAGTGAAAGCTTAAAATGTCGAACTGTCATAACAGCGATTTTTTTCCAAGGGAAAAAAAAATCGCTGTTCCAAAAAAAAAAAAAAAAAAAAGAAATAAAAAAGAAAACACTTTAAACATTACATTAAGTGGAGGGCTTTGCCCCCCCACACACCCAACAATGTGGGGGGCTGTGCCCCCACCCCCCCACATAAATATACCAACTCCAAGATCGCACTACAGTGCCAAAAACGGCAAAGTAACGAAGCGGCCAAGCGAACTTAAAAACAGATCTACTGCTTTTGGTCGAATTACATTTGGTCAAAAATGATTTCAGACAGCCCACTTCACCAAAAATGCATTTCACTGGAAACCTATTTCGTCGAATTCCATTTGGTCGAAAATGGAATATAGCCCCTACCCCACTGCAGTGCGACCCTGGAGTGAGAATATAAAGTAAGGGGGGTGGGGGGCACACATGCCCCCCACATAATTGCAGTGTATGCACTATTATATATATGTGTATCCATTAAAAATACATTGAAACATATTATGCCCCCCACAACCCTCAACTTTATATTCTCACTCCAGGGTCACACTGCAGTGGGTCAGAGGCTATATTCCATTTTCGACCAAATGGAATTCGACCAAATGAGCTTTCAATCAAATGAGCTTTCAGTGAAGTGGGCTGCCTGAAATAATTTTCGACCAAAGCAGTAGACCCATATATATATATTTATATATATATATATATATATATATATATATATATATATATATATATATATATATATATATATATATATATATATATATATATATATATATATATATATATATACATATACATATATACAGATATATATACACACACACATATGTGTATATATATATATATATATATATATATATATATATATATATATATATATTAGGACGGCCATGGTGGTGCAGTGATTAGCGTTGTCTCCTCACAGCAAGAAGTTCTCTGGTTGGATTCTTGGCGGAGATGTCCTCTGTGTAGAGTCTGCATGTCCTTCCTGTGGTCATGTGGTTTCCTCTGGGTGATCCGGTTTCCTCCCATATTCCAAACACATGCAGTAGGTGTATTGGACATTCTAAATTGGCTGTAGGTGCAAGTGAATGGCATGGATGAATCACTGTAGCAGGGCCAGCCACCCAGCAGTGTAAACATTGGCTCAAGATGATCGTCGCTGTTGAAGTGATACCCTGAATCCATGTGTAAAATGGGAAAAAGGGGTTGAGGCTGGATATATATATATATATATATATTCTTTTTTTTGGGATATGTTAGAGATTTAAAGAGTATAGGACAGAGAAGTATAGGGCAGCGTGTACATAGATGACAAAAGATAAGGAGATAAGGAGGGATCAGGAAGGACTTGGATGAAGAATACAGATAGACATCCATGGCTATAAACCCATGACTTTTACATTGAAATATGTAGCAGTGCATTACTAACGCCAGCCCCTGAAGCTGTTTGCCTGCAAGGGATCATTAGGAAGACACAAATCAAGGATATGGAGCACACGTGCAGAGCTGTGGAAGTGTCTGCACTCAGAAGAGGCCATCTTCATGGTCAAGGTCATTGTCATACTGGCACATCCCCCAACAGATGTTGGTCACACTTAGGTAGCACTCCAATATCTAGCCAAGGTAAAAGGAGAGCCAGTGCAACTCCAGGCAAAGTTGGCTCTCATGGGTGGGGGGGCAGCACAGGAGGCTGATTGGCATCATTAACCATGGTTTAATTTCATATACAGCATCTCCCACATGATGTCCCTGTTCAAAGTTACCCCTCACAAACCGCTGATAGCGATTGCATGTGTGCCATATGAGGAAGTCATACAAACTGCCCTGCGTGGCCTGCTCTCTCATGGTAGATGATACTCTGTGCATTAAAAACACCTGACAGCTAATGGACTTATACCCTTTTGTGGTTCATATATTTTTTACTCTGGTCACCAGGTGGGCCTTTATTTCAATTTGGGTACAGTGTGTGGCCCTCCAGTACCTCAGGGATGTGGGCTGTAGCACAGAATTCCCACTTGGTGTTTGTTATCTCCTCTTTGGTATGTGGGGACCACATATGATCCCACATGCTACAGCCTGGTATAGAGGAAATGGTAGAGTATTCACAATGCTAATACCTGAGATATCCCCACTGTGTCCTGAATAGGTCACTAAAAGCCCACTGTAGCTGGTATACATAAGGCCACACATACCTTTGTTATTTATGTAATCTCTGTTCACAAAATATGTTGGTGGTGTGGTCAGAAGACATGGTGTGCACATGGGCAATACTATGCACCATGTGTTGCAGCAGTTACTGTAAGAACCTCTTGTTATGGCAATCCCTAAAATCAGTCAGTACTTTACGCTACCTGAACATGAGCATTGGGTAGTACACAAATCTAAGGTGGGTGCAGAGTCATTGTGCAATATTTGAATGTTTCTGAATCACTCTGCCTTGTTCTTCTTTCTTTCTTTTTTCCCCTCATTCTAATATGCAACACTTCATTATACAGTTATTTACATAAAGCTTGGCTATCCATGCTGTTCTGATTGGCTGCATCATGTAGCTGGGACTTTCTGAATTAGAAATATCCTACGTAAGGCCACTCATTGTACAAATTCACACAGCTCAAAGCTGGATGTTTATGAATTTCAGTCTTATTAGTCTGTCACTTTCCAGTACCCTTTACATCCATATGCTGTTCTTCCCTTCGATGAGTTGATGGTATCTTTAGTCTCTAATGTGAAAGTAGTCTGATCTGATCAGCAGAAGAACATCTTTTACTTCCTGCTCAATGTCTAACTGTGTTTAATCTTCATTAATATGAATTATAACAAAATAACACAGGAAGAGATGGAATACTGAATGCTATAAATTATCATAATTTTTAGTTATTACTATCCATTATCCATGCATACTTCAAAAAGGGGTGTAGCTGAAAAGTACTACATAATATTAAAAAACTGAGAAAAAAGTGCCCCAATCTGTAATTTGCTTTTCAAGCAAAAATATTTACAGAAGTATACACAGTAACTACTGTACTATTTTCAGAAGATTTTTTTTCACATAGCCGAGTATAAGAATACAGTGAGAGCAGCAATAGCTATGATTACTGCCTGATTATGACATATTAATATACAGGATACAAGAACATGCATGAATTACACGTAGTGGTGAAACTATTTTGTGAGCTTACACACAATCGGTTGAATTGTAAAATAACTGGATTAGTGGAACAGAGATATTCTGTCATTCTGCTCTCAAGTTACCTGGGGATTGAGATTCAGCAATTTCAGTACCTTGCAATGTCAAGACACTGAATGGCCATGGATTCTACTATACCATGAGCAGGTAGCAAAGAGTCTATAACATTCTAGGTTAAAAATGTCATTACCTACACCCAGAGTAGCAAAAACTTACCTGATGACTTGCTAGGCCTTCTGAGTCTGGCAGAAGTTGTGTTGCACAGCACCACCTGTACAGCAGACCTGGTATTGCATACAGGTGGATCTTCAAGGCCAGGAGGCCATCCAGTGCAGGATTTCCCAGAAAATACTCTAAACTGAAAGGGCAGAAGATTTGTGCTCATTGTTTAATTGTTTCTAAATATTTGCTAGTAAGTGTGCAATGAAGGCTGTTTCCAAACTCAGAGCCTACTATGGCAATCAAAGAATTTCACACCTATCATTGTTAAGCCAAAAGCTCTGGATCCCATCAATACAGTACATCCAAACATTTTTTAAAAAAATAACCAATGTCTCTGTTGATGTACCCAGTTTACCTTTATAAGTGCTTTTTATTAATGAAGTTTTATACCAAAGTGCCACCATAGTCATATTTTTATTTCTAGACTCCATATCATTAGTTTAAAATTTCAGCTTCGAAGTTCACAGTAGTATGTTCATTGCTAATACTTTCATATATAA
The DNA here is from genome assembly GCF_019279795.1 of Protopterus annectens. Lineage (NCBI taxonomy): Eukaryota > Metazoa > Chordata > Ceratodontiformes > Protopteridae > Protopterus > Protopterus annectens. The sequence continues at coordinate 606,817,875 of NC_056728.1, read as the reverse complement.
GAATGAGGTCCTCTCTTACTAACCTATAGTTTATAATAATTCTTCCAGTTTGTTATTATACCTTTCATCACATATCATTTATCTTTCCCATATAATATCTCTGTATCCTTTCCAATTTTTTTATTTGTTCCTTACTATGTGAACAGACTGAAACATACATAATATTCAATACTCAGTGAAATTACTGACTTAAGGAGTGGTAGCAACATATTAGAGTGTCTACAAGGCAACAGTCATTCCTAGTTCCTGGTGTGTGTGATTTAAGAATTCAGTATTCAATATCCAATATGGTCAAAGGGCCCAATATTTCCCTAATTATAGTAAAACATTTCCTAACTACCATCAGCATATTATTGTCAAGCATTAAACATGTTATCAACCTCAATGCCTAGGTCTTTGATACTGTTAGCTCCATTTAAGATGTTACTTTATATAGGTAACAGATAACACAAGTTATTAACTCCAAAATTGACCACTTTCGACTTTGCTGCATTTTATATATATATATATATATATATATATATATATATATATATATATATATACATATATATATTGAGACTTGGTCCAAAGACACAGATAATTTCAATAATTCTGATGATCTTTTAGATGGACAACTACTGATCTAACCTCTCTGTCATCAGCAAACATTCTGATAAATATGTTATTTATCAAGGGAAATTCTGACATGAAGACTGTTAAAAAGATAGGGCCTGGTGCAGATCCCTGCGGTACTCTTGTTACCAGCCCCTTGACAAGGAATAGAGTTCCTTTTATTTTATCTCTACACTTTCTGCCAGTTCACCAGTTACTTATCCATATGTGTATATATACGTGGTCACCCCTATATCTTCCAGATGATTCTTACGATCCCATCATGAGGGACTATATGATCTCATTATGAAGGATTATATTGGAGGCTCTTAGCCAAGTCTGCATATACCACCTCAGTTGGGAGGTCAGAATCCAAGGTCCCCCAAACCTTTTGTAGTTAGGCAAGATGATTTCACAGTTTAAAGGAACTAGTAGTATGTTCACATATAACATGCTCAAAACATTTTCCAAGAATACATGTGAGATTTATTTGATGATAGTTATCAGTGACACTAGAGAGGCCTTCTTTATATACAGGAATAAATGTTACCTCCTTCCAAGGCATCAGGTCAAAGGTCTCTTCTTAAAGTCTTCTGAAACAAATACTGTAAAGAAGGAATATACACCTTATTATATTTGCTAAGAAAAATCTATTTAGTCTATTTGGACCATAAACTTTGTTTTTTTAATTTATTTAATAGCACTAGTCATTACAAATATTACAGGGTAACTATCAGAGCGAAGCATAATTTCGCTCTTTCTATTATCCCAATATTATTCCCTTTGCTGTGGAATAATTCCACAGATAATTTAAATAATTACCCAGGATCTCTACCAGCATATTAGTATATCTGATTGTGCGTCTATACTGTAGTTACATAGATGGTTGAAAAGTGCCTTTTTTGCTAGATCTATGTTTAACAAGCCTGGACTCATAGTTTGGTCTTAATCTTAAAAACGGCAGTCCAAGGCAAACTCCACCTGAAGAATTAGTGATGAATATCCCACAAACAGCTCACAATAAGGCTCCATTGCTCAAATCCACAACCTGTAGTTTATTTAACGCCACACAATATCCAAACGTTTTCGTCAAACATATGACTTCATCAGATAAATGAAGTCATATGTTTGATGAAAACGTTTGGATATTGTGTGGCGTTAAATAAACTACAGGTTGTGGATTTGAGCATTGGAGCCTTATTGTGAGCTGTTTGTGGGATATTCATCACTAATTCTTCAGGTGGAGTTTGCCTTGGACTGTCGTTTTTATTTTTGTTGGTTTTGGTACTAGACTTCTTGCGTTGTTGGTTTGGTCTTAATCTTACTAGCTTCCTATGATATGTTCTCACCACTAAATATCTTTGTTTACATTACTTGGGCAGCTCTTGGAGATCTTCAACAGAAAATTATTTCTCTTTTCACTTTTTTCCACCTTCATACATATGATCCCCTGCATGCTGCAGGCATTAAAATTATAACATCACATATTGATTTGTAATGTTAAGCCTTTCTGAAGTAATTCTGTAAAGCTGCCTAACCTTAATAAACTCAATCTCAAATAAATGCCAAACCTCCATTGTCTGTGATGGGTTTTGGCAACCTTCCACATATCCTGCAATGGAATCTCACTAATATATCTGAAACAGTGACTGGCCTCAGAGAAACCACAGCCAGTTTTGAATAGAGAGGTGCCCTTTTCATTAAATGGAGTTAGAAAGTAGGCATTCTCATCTTCGTTAACTGTGTTATTAACATGCCATATGAATGAAGTTCTTAACTGTAGCATGTTGCCAAATGTGTCATTTGTTAACAAAAATGAACACAATGTCTGATATTCCATAGCACTGTTATAAAACATGCAACTGAAAATGTAGAGCAAAAAAAACATTTTTCTTTACCTGGAGACAACGAATTGGAAAGAACAATAAGCCCAAGGTAAAGATTCCTCATTGCATCATTGCAAAAATTATACCCATTAAGTCTGTATAGTTTCCAGAAGATTTATGCCTTTGTGCTGATTTTCTTGTGTTTATGTTGCTTTATTGAGGGTTTATTTCCATGATTCGTTAATTGAACCATTTACAGTGAACGTTTATGTTCACAAATGTTCAGTTCAACAAGTGACTTTCCCAGGGAAAGTTACAAATTGCCCAGCATGAGTAATTTGGCCTTTTGCCCACTGTAGTGTGATCTTGGAGTTGGTATATATATTTGGGGGGTGCAGCCCCCCCCCCCACCTGGGTGGGTGTGAAATACAGTGCTCTGTGTAACAGTCCCAATGCTGGGCAATTTGTTACTTTTCCTGGGAAAGCAATTTGTTGAACTGAACTTTCATGGAAGTGAATGTTCACTGCATATGGTCCGATGAATGAAGGTTTGTGGGAATGAACCTTTGATAAATTGATACAGACCCGATTTTCTTAAAATAAGATAGTAAAACTGAGAAGACAGTAATGTAGTTCTGAGTCCAAAATCAGAGTAATTGGAAAGCAGTGCTGCTGTGCAGTTATAGCCCATAGCATCATTATAGCACAGCTAAATATAGCCACATTTTCCTGCCTAAAATATGAACTTTTCAATATACCAGACCAAAACTCAAATAATGAAATCAAACCATACACAGCTGGCTCTTGTCCAACATCCCTAATATATTCTCTCCCTAGTTTATACTGTTACTCTGGAAAAGAACACACATCCCCCCTTTGTTACGACAGCAGTGGTGCAGCAGTAGCATTGTTGCCTCACAGCAAGAAGTTCTCCGGTTCAATTCTCAGCTGGGTGCCTTCTGTGCAGAGTCTGCATGTTCTCCCTGCGTTAATATGGGTTTCCTCCAGGTTCTCTGGTTTCATCCCACATCACAAAGATGTGTCTGGAGTATTTCTCCCCGGGCCTCTGCTGAAAATTGGCTTTGTTCCAAGTCGGATTTTCTTGGTTAACAAATGTTAAATAAATAAATTACAGACATTGAACTTGTACCACCCAGTCAGATGTGAGTCCCCTCTCCCTATATCCACAGTGTACTGGTGCAATAGTTCAAGTATTCATAGCAGCTGACTTCTAGTTGATCAATGGCCACGATTTCAAGTATTTGAGCTCTAGTTGTTTATCCACCCCATTCTCTTAGTAAGTATATTAGGCTACAATTATTTGATATGTACGATGTGTTATCAACATGAATGTTTTAGTTAGAAAAATATCTTGATGGCATTTACATAAAAATCATTATTTTAAAAGTCTTACAGAGTACATGTCAGATCTGCTACCATTTATTTTTCTTTCAGTGGGTTACTTTCATTAGGTGTAGCTTGGAGTATGTAGTTTTGAATTTTATTTTGCTTTTTTTGGATATTTTGTACATATGTGCCTTTTCTGTTCTGGTGTGTTTTGCATTAACTAGAATTACAATCATCTCTTCATCCCATTTTTCTGTCACTAGCATAGCTCCTGCTTCTTTTACTTCACCTGCAGATTCACTTGAGCAAACGAATCTCACTTTAAAAGCTTATGCTGAGCTTTTTTGTTCCTGTTCATTCAGTTCCAATGGGAAAACATTCTCTTTGAAATGAGCTACATAACAAAGCAATTTAATGCTTCATATAAAAGCTTTGAGAAAAACAAAATGGAAAAAAAATGAAATTCAGTTTCTATGTCATAGAACTTGATGACAGCAATTTCCTTTAATTCAGGTTTCTGTTACTTCTGAAAAACAAATCTTTCCTTTTAAGAAGTGTTTTAGTTTCCAGCAAGAGCTATTCATCCAGTGACCATAATTTTGTAAATAGTATCCAATGATTCTTTCACAGTTTCGTAAATCCGTGTGTGTTAAGAAATAAATTTAATGACTGCAAGTTGCAAGATGAAAATCCTGAATCTGTCAGTCTTTGCTATGCGAGAGAATGAGTAAGGTTCTGTCACTGCCAACGACATCCTCCTTTGGAAAAAAATGCATACTGATTAGGTTATAGTAAATGATAGAGCTTCTAAAATATTAACAATTCCACATCAAATACAAAAAAACTACAATAATAAGATCACGGACATTACTCAAAAAATTAGTGTTTTGTATATGGGCAGTCAAGCTACTCCCACAGGCAGAAAACAGCACAAGTATGGCAAACAGTGAAGGCCTCAAAAGTATATTCAACGTTTGATAAGGCCTTCTGTTTCTCCTTTTTCCCTTTCAAAAAAAAAAAAAAAATTAAAAAAACTTTTTTTTTTTTTTGCCTGAACCTCCTTGTGTTCTGACTGTGCTTCTCAAACATTTTGGAAATATAGAGTATATTTCAGAGCATTTATTATAACTGTAATTGCCTTAATATTGCTACAACTCAAGTGCTCTAGGTTGCAATGCATCTGAAGTGTTTGTGTGTTTTAGCTGTTGTTCTGTGTATATATATATATATATATATATATATATATATATATATAAAGACTTCTCTGTTTCTTTAACTAAATAAGCTCTGCAAAGTTGTTTTATTGCATTCCTGCCTGTAATTCTGAGTTTTTTGCACTTTTAAAGTTTGTTTTTGCTTAGTTTAACTGGTAGGCTACACACTCAAGTGTGCTGGCCGAATTAAAGCATTTACTGTGTTTCTGTACCTAATTTCTGCTACTTTGTAAAAAAAAAAATCCTTGTTTCCCGCCTTTACTGAAATAGAATAGTCCAGTCTTCAGGTATTGCTGATCTCTGGGCTGTGTCATAGTTCCTGTGTTGCCCATATCCTTATTTGGATAGGAGGAAGCTTCTTTGTTCACCAGTGAGAGTGGGGAGCTCTGAGCAGCCTATCTGTCCCTTGAGGAGTGGTTCCAGCCCTGTGACCTGTAGCTTATTGGCCGTTTTGGGCCATTTCCTATCTCTTTCTAACCCCCTGCTTTAAAGCCAGCTTTAGCGCGCTTTTGCGCTTGTAATTTAAAGTTTGTCCTGTTTGTTGCATTTACCTGTTGAGGCTACACACTCAAGTGCGCTAGCCTGTGTTACATATTTATTGCATTTTCCTGCTGTTTGTTGCAAAAAAGAAAAAAAAAATATCCTTGTTTCCCATCTTTCCTGACCTAGAGTAGTCCAAATACAGGCTTTGCTGTATTCTGGACTTTTGGAAACTTCCTGTGTTGCCCATTTCCTTTCTTGGATAAAGGGAGGCTTCTTTATTCACCAGCAGCCTATCTATCCCTGGAGGAGTGTTCCCAGCACAAGAATCTGGTAGTCTATTGGCCGTTTTGGGCCAATTTCTAGATCTTTCAAGTCCCCCTGTATAAAACCCACTTTGGCACGGTTTGTGCGCTTGTTACTACTCAGCCAAGCTCCTCGTGGTCCTGCAGGGTGGTGCTAGCAGCAGACAGGCTAAAAGAGTGACTGCTAACATGATAAAAGTGATTTTTTTTCCTGCTACTACCTGGGCGACTGTCCGATCTAGCTAAACTGCAAGTATTTCTGCTTCTTGAACTGTTTTAAACTGTTTAAAGTTGTTTTTGCACCTGCACTTTTAAAGTTTGTCCTGTTTGTTGCATTTACCTGTTGAGGCTACACACTCAAGTGCACTAGCCTGTGTTACATATTTATTGTATTTTCCTGCTGTTTGTTGCAAAAAAGAAAAAAAAAATCGATGTTTCCCGTCTTTCCTGACCTAGAGTAGTCCAAATACAGGCTTTGCTGTATTCTGGACTTTTGGAAAGTTCCTGTGTTGCCCATTTCCTTTCTTGGATAAAGGGAGGCTTCTTTGTTCACCAGTGGCAGTGGGGAGCTTGGAGCAGCCTATCTATCCCTGGAGGAGTGTTCCCAGCACAAGAATCTGGTAGTCTATTGGCCAATTTCTAGCTCTTTCAAGTCCCCCTGTATAAAACCCGCTTTAGCGTGGCTTTGCGCGATTTTGCACATAGTGCAGCATCGGGCAGCGCCGCTTAATTGGGTTTAAACCATTCTTGGCTCCACAAAGTTTGCTCTTCACTTTTTCCCTTAGAACTGATCTAGTTCTCATAATAAACACCCTATTCCCACTCTAAAGCCTGGCACTTGCTCACTAAAGCAATTATATAAGTCAGCACTAAAAAATTAAAAGCACTACACCCTCACAAACTCCCCTTGAGTACTGTGTTCCCCATTGGCCCTTTTTTCAATTATAAAGGAATTCCCAATACTATTCTAGCATGTCCAAAGGTCAGTTGTCAATCTCCTCTCCGGTCCAGCTGGTGAATCTGGGAATCTTGAGCAATGTTACAACTGCCTCATGTACACAGACAACCCTCTCCTCCTCCCAACAAATTCCAACACATGTGAGAGATGCAACCATATAGCCAAACTGGAGGCTAAGCTCTCTCAACTCATTACTGGCGTAACCAGTCAGGAGGAGAAGGAAACCACACTCACTACAATTCCAGTCTCACATAGACCTACCATGACAGCAAACCAAACACATAAACACACAAAAACATACTCGGAGGCTCTAAATAAAAATCTGCCTAAGCAGCAGAGACCTCCAAAGCAAGCACCCAAGCAACCGCTACCCCAAAACAAAACACGTGCAACACATAGCTCACAAAGCCAGTGTGCCGAACAGTCACAGCCCTTAAGGCTAAACAACACACCTGATACACTTGTAATAGGTGACTCTATCGTCAGGCACACTGATGTCCCGCTCACCAGGCTGAACAAGGAGAAGGTCACGGTGAGCTGCCTGTCGGGCGCTAGGATCCGCCACATAACACAAGCACTCAGGTCACTCCAAGGCAAGTACAAATATGACTCAGTCATTGTCCATGCTGGTGTGAATGACCTGAGACGTACCTCCCTGGACTGCATGAAAACAGACATAGAGGAGCTCTCTGAACATGTAGCCCAGGCCGGTATGACCCTGACCTTGAGTAGCATCTTACCCTCACCAAGAATGATGCCACAATATGAAGACAAGATGATGAATTTCAACAACTGGCTTAGTATTGGTGTCATTCAAAGGGGATCCAATGCCTGTCTGTCTGGGATGACATGCTCGACAAGCCACGATGCTTCGCTAGGGATGGCTTGCACCTGTCACCCCTGGGCTTTTGGATATTGGCAAAGGCTCTTGCCACCCCCATAGTGCCTTTTTTAGGCAAGGCTCAAAAGACAAACCCACCTCCATAGGTATCACAAGGGATAAAAAACTAAGAGTAATGCTACTCGATGAAAGAAGTCTAAACCTCAAGATGCACGCACTCGAAACTCTCCTTAGCATGGAGAACATCGATATCTGTGCAGTAACAGAAACCTGATTTAAGGCTCCCAAGAGCACCCCAGCACTACCAGGTTATACCTCATACCATGTTTTTTGGCCCCAAAACTTGGACCGAACCACAAAAGGAGGGGGAGTATCAATATTCATCAAAGATACCCACACCTCCAGGTTGGTGGTACAGCACAAAGCATCAGAGACTATCCATGTGCAACTAACAGTGGGTAAAACTGCCTTCCAGTTTATAGCCTGCTACAGACCACTCTCCCAAACCCAGGAACCCCACTCAGCCTTCCTGAGAACACTGGAAAATATGAAGGTCTCTCCAAACACCATTATATTGGGCGACTTCAACTACCCTAACATAGACTGGGAGCATTACTCTAGCTCTAACACCCTAGCCCGAAGGTTCCTAGAATTTATAAACTCAAATGCTATGGAACAACTTGTTGCCACTCCCACAAGAGGGGAAAACATACTGGACCTGATCATCACCTACATGGGGACTCTATGCTCCAGACCAGAAGTGTATCCCTCACTGGTAAGATCAGACCATAAACTAATCTCACTAGATATTCACATCCCGACCCCAGCCCCTGCCCAGAAAACCACAGTGAAAAACTTCTCTAAAGCAAATTTCACACTCCTCAAAACCGAGGTGGAATCCTTCAAAGCCCCCAGGCCTGTGGAAAATACGGCCCAGACCGCAGAATCCTTTATAAACGCATTCTATGAACACCTTCAGGAATGCATGGATCATGCAATCCCAAATAAAACCAAGACCCAATCCTCCAAACTTAGATGTCCTGTCTGGTGGACCCCAGCCATAAACAAACTATACAATAGAAAGAGGAAGATACTACATGATAGAGCAAAATCCCAAAAAGGGAAGGCATCTCTGATCAGTATTAGCAAAAAACTATGGGCACTCATAAAATCGTCTAAGGCCAGCTTCAAGAGAAAAATTGCACAGGACACTAAGGATAATCACAAGGCTTTCTTTAGTTATGTTAGGAACCTGGGTGGGAATTCCCAGATATGCTCAGAATTAGTCCAAAATGACAAAAAATACACCAAACCCACAGACATTGCCAACATCCTAGCTGACAGGTTCAGCGCAAACTTCTCCCCCCCTTCCCCACCAAAAGGCAAATATCTATCCCAGCAGAGTGCTGCCCCCCTGACATCTCAGATGCTCAGGTAAGAGCCACCCTCTCCAAAGCAAAAAACACAGCATCAATGGGACCAGATGGTGTCCCAGGCTGCGTCCTACATGAACTCCAAGAAGAACTATACCCAAACATAAAACTACTGTTCAATCTCAGCCTTACTACAGGATATGTACCCAAAGAGTGGCGTACAGCAACAGTGGTCCCTCTCCACAAAGGTGGTGCCTCAATGGATCCTGGAAACTATCGCCCCATAAGCCTGACTAGCTTGGTCTGCAAAGCTATGGAAAGGATCATCATGGACCTCATAAATAAAGATATTGGGGACCTACAGACACTGGATCCTACCCAGTTCGGCTTTGTTAAGGGCAGATCCTGCCTCTTAAACTTGGTTGATTTCTTTGAAGCAGTCACCAAGGCCATTGACGAGGGGAAGGTGGTCCACACAGCCTACCTGGACCTTGCAAAAGCCTTCGATACAATACCCCACTTGGGCATTGTAGATAAGCTCACCAGCTTAAATATAAACCCCTATGTCACTAGATGGGTTGCAAACTGGCTCAAGGACAGAACCCACATGGTTAGAATTGCTGGAGCCATGTCAGACTCCAAAACAGTTACAAGTGGCATCCCACAAGGCTTAGTCCTGGGACCTCTCTTGTTCGGTTTATATTTCTCGGAGGTACAGGCTAACATGGAAGGACTGTGGCTGACCAAGTTTGCAGATGACTGCAAACTGGGCGCCATAATCGACTCTCCAGCCGACACAAGCATCCTACAAAAGGGCCTCATAGAAACAGACAACTGATGCCAGATCCATGGCCTCAAGCTAAACGCCAAAAAGTGTATAGTCATCCCCTTTGGCAAAAACAAAGTGCCCACAAATTACCACATAGGTGGTAATCCATTAAGTACGGAAGAAGTAATTAGGGACCTGGGGACCCAAGTTGATAGCAATCTCTCATTTGTCAACCTCGTGGCCAAAGTGGTTAGAAAAACATTTTATATAGCCCACCTAATTATGAAGGGATTCACATCTAGATCAGGGGAGGTCATCATGCCTCTTTACTCATCCCTCATCAGGCCCATAATTGAGTACAATGCCCCCTTTTGGGATGTACCTTACCAGACACCTGCAGCAACTGGACAGACCCCAAAAGTACCTCACCAAGAGGATCAAAGGGCTCAAACAGATGCCATATGCTGCCCGGTTAAAGAAACTCCAGCTCTACTCAGTGGCATACCGCCTGCTCAGAGGCGATCTGTGCCTGACGTATAAAGCCATGTCCAACCCGGAATTAATGGACATGCTGCATCTCAGAAAATCCAAATCCCATCGAGCTATGTGCTCGAGAGACTTGAACCTCAGCACTGAAATAAATAGGACATGCTGGAGGGACAGATTCATAACCCAGAGGCTCCCTTCACTCTGGAATAAAATCCCAGTCCAGGTTAGGCAGAGTCTCTCATTGACTCTCTTCAAGAGGAATCTTGATGAGTGGATGGGAGATAGTAGGTTTACCCCGGGTATCACTTATGTGTCACTGTTAGACAGAGGCACAGTATACTAACCTCGAAAAAGGGCATAGCAAAATTAATTTAAAATGGGTGGCGAAAGCCAAACACACTCTGGCTAGGCTTATAAATGCCCTAGGGCAGATAGCCTAGTATTAACCTATGAACCTATGAACCTATGAACTTTCTAACACATAATGGGAATCTTTGAACTTTATAGAAATAGAGCAGTCACAACAGTAAAGAAAGAGAATTAGAGAAATGTTTACAGCTGCTGGAAACTGAGTCAATAGCACAAAGAAACTCTGTCAAGTTGAAAGCCAAACATGGAGAGATATAGCCAACAGACACCTTTCATAGTGGATACCAACAATTCACTAGACCATAGGACATCAAAGGTTAATGGAAGGCATACACCCAGCACCTTCTGAATGAAGAAAACCCAGCAGAAGCTTTGCTGCCTCATGCACAGCCTATATTGAAAGAAGAAGAAGAATCCATCTTAGGAAAAAATGCAAAGATCACCAGGGAAGATGAATTTAGGGAAAATAGCAGGCTCAGAAGAAGTCACAGCAAATATGATCGCAATTATTGGTGTTGGGACAGAGGAAGGAAATGGTTCCTGAGGTTTCTTATAGTGGTATGGAAAGAAAGGTATATCCCAGATGACTGTAGAACAACCATTCTAGTTACAGTATATAAGAACAAAGGGAACATTCACAGCTCTCGGTGGTACAGGGGTATTATATTCCTGTCACACTGCACACAATGATATAGAGGGTGATTGCTAAAGAAATGCAAAAACCATTACAAACTGAGCTTGGAGATAAGCAGTTTGAATTCAGATCAGGATACATTACAGCTGATCCGACCCAATGTTTGCAGATGGACAGGTAATGAAGGAGCTAGAGATGAGGAGTCCAAATGAGCATTCCTTGTTTTGTAGAAAGCATATGACAAGGTCCTGTCAAAGCTGATTTAGGTAGCCTGATGTTCTGAAGTCTTGGAAACAATGATATAACTATTGCAAGCTATGTACACTGACCCTATGACTTAGGTAAGAGGTTGTGCATAAGGGTTCAGCTTTGTGCCCATTGCTGTCCATACTGGTGATGGACTATTTTTAGCAAATAAGAGAGATCAACAGAGATTCTGTATGCAGATGTTGTGACATTTCAAGCAGACTCTGAACAGGAACTTCAGTAAATTATATTGGTCTGGAATACAAAACAGAAGGCACATGGGATGGAAATGGGTACAAACACCCGTTTTGGCAGGAAATGCAGAAAAATCAAAAGAAGCTGAAAATAGAGATAGAAGGGAAAAAAGTGGAACAGGTTAACAGCTTCAACTATCAGGGAGGGGAGGCTGAGGAGAAGAGAAGTCTGAATGAAGAGGTCACAGCGATAATGAGAGGTGCTGCAACCATGTGACAGAGTATGCCAGAGGTAGTGAGTAACAGAAGAATGCCAAAGAAGTTGAAAAGTAATGTATACAAAACATTAGCACATCCAGTGCTTCTGTATGGTATAGACGTATGAGCAATGAAGGCAGAGCAGATGAGGTAGCTAATTGTGGGAGAGGCGAAGTGACACATGGTAGAGTGTCCACTGTAGGATAGATAAATAAATTACAACATCAGAACAGAAACCAAAGTAGCTCCAGTTGCAGAGATGGGCAAAGACAACAGATTACAATGGCTTGGGTGCATATACAGGAAAGTAGAAGGCAAAGTAGTAAAGAATAATTAGAAGAGACAGGAAGATGGACAAAACAGATGATGATGTCCAGCCAAGAGTTGGGCAGATTGTGTGACAGAAGGTCTGCAACAGTGAAGCATGACTGATGAAGAAGGTAAGAGAGTGGCACTATAATGAGAGAAGTGGCAACAACTGACAAGACACCCGAACCCAAAGTAGAAAATTTGGAAAATGTGAGTTGATTTTGATTATAAAAGTGCAATATAACAATTTAATTGTTAAAAGTATTGGAGACCTTTAATTAGCTCTATGTAAAACAAACAGCTCTGCAGCAGCAGAACACTTGCATAAAATTTACCTTATATACACATTTTCTTGAGTGTCTAACTGATTGAAAAAGGCACAATACTGGATCGTGAAGTAGTTTGCCATGTAAAAGAGCAGGTCTTTGAATCAAAGATGGATAAGCTTTTTGTGCTTTCATATTTCTTTGACGGATGTATTTTATTTAATTTTTTTTTGTTTTGTTTGTTTTGTGTGTATGTGAGTGTGTATATATGTGTGTGAATCTGTGATTTGATTTAAAGTGACATAATGATATGTAAATGTTAATGCTGTTTGGTATGCCTCAACAGATATATGGCATGTTGAACCGATGTTGTGTTCACATAGTCTGTAACATTGTAGGGATAATTGGGAGGAATGGGCTTCAGGTATATGTGGACTTTGCCCTTTCTCTGCAGTTGTGAGATTGTGCAGTTAGTATATGTAAGTAGCAGTGCATGGTGGATTCATAGTGGTCTGTTCCCTTTAAAAATCTTTGATTGCAGTCATTTTATTTTCATTTTTTTTCCATTGAATAGAGCATTTTCAAACATTTTATTTTGATTATTAGTGTTTTTGTCTGTTTGGCATTCATAATACAAACATGTATTTTGCCATAACCAGCTGTAGAGCCTCATTTGAATAGACTGTATTAGAATCATATATCTGTAAATTGATATGACCTCTAACTTTGACCTTGTGTTCTTCTGTGATACTTGGCGGATAGTGAAGTCCACTGCTCACAGCTGCAAGTGACTTTGATAGTAAACACATACTGAGTAACAACATGGTGAGAGCAGATGTTCGACATACAGTTCTTTTTTGGCAGATTATGTATGATTGACAAGGCATTTGTAATGGCATGATGTATAAGCGATCACATTAAGCAACAAGTGTTCATTATAACTATAAAGTATCATGGTTCAACCTGATGTGCATTGCCATACTTAGTTTCTGTGTTCCATCCACTGTGGCTTATAGATCACATGTAGTAGAGTTATAACATAACATAATATGGCATAACATACTGGTAGGTGCTTTACTGTAGCAAATGTGTCTTTAAGGTTCTGCTGCTTTTAGCATGGCAGCTGGTATAATTCACATTTATAAACTTCAAAAGTTGTACATCTCAGATTAACTGATTAAGTTGGCATTGCTTTAACTTGAACCCAAGGTTAGTTGATGACATCAGCTTGTAGGAGAAGTGATTTACCTCCATCTTTGCTGTGCCACAATGCTGTCCTATTGTTTAAAATCTAGTCTAGGAAAAACAATGTCAAATAACTGTGGATTGTAGCAGTGGTGGATGTAAGACCACATGAGAACTAGGACTGATACTCCAGTGAGCAAAATGGATACAGGTCTTTGTACTCAAGTCCTTGGCAATTTTTTTTTTCATCAGCCTTATAATTTATTTTATTCATGTCTGGATCTGTTGCTATTTTGTAAGATGTTGACAAGTAGATAAAAAAGATAACAATGTAGTAGGTATCCCATGACTGCCCCTTGCTATGAGAGGTACAATAATTCTCCTTTACTTGAAAATTCAAATATAGTAGTGAAAACATTAAAAGAACATAACATGCATGCTGAAATTAGTAATGTTTCATGTTACATTTTCTTTTATCAGTTTTTCTTAGTAATAACTGACTGTGTTTAGCAATTAAAAAGTACAATCTGTTGATGGTATCTGTGAGACAAAAAATATTCTGATAAGATAAAGGTGTTATTACAAAGTCATAAAAATGTTATAGTAGAAGTCAAAGTAAGAGGTGTTCAAGGACTAGATAGTATTATTTGCTGGTATGACTTGAGGGCATATATGCACATCTCAGATATGAGGGAAGTTACATCTTTTATTTTTGGATGGAAGAAGCTGCTTGCGTGGACAGCATTCTTTATTATTTCACCTCATACTAAGTGGAATGAGTACATGAAATACCATTTTGAAAGAGGCTGTAGGATAACATATAACGTCAAGGATGTGTGGGAGTGGTGTAAGATAGTTTGTTGTGAGAAAAGAGTCAACTCTTGAGTGAATACATTTTGTGTTGTATGAAACATGATTGAAATGAAAAGATTCTATTAGATTTAAGATTGTTTTATGCAAATGAAGTCTGAACTTTTTATATTTATTTTTTAAAAAGAAGTTTGTTTGTTTTTTCCAAACATCATTTTTACTGCACATTATTCTGAATATCAGAGTGAGGGAATGTGCTATTTACTTAACTAAATTAATTTATTTACTGGATACTCAACTAAGTATATTCTTGACTAATTCGGTTATATAATAAAACAATAATTATATATTTTAGAAGACATAAATTCCAAGGCATTTTTCAGTTCTGAAATATTATTGATAAATGAGTACAAACACTTGAACAGCAAGGTGTATGCAAACTCAGACTATGTATTCAAAGTTCGACAGTCTTTATCTTTAATGCAAAGAGCTAAACGTCAGGCTAATTAGCTAGTATTGATTTGAAGCTATATGTCATGCCTTGTAGAGTGAATCATTTTGCAAAAGAAGTGCTACATTAAATTTAAATATTTGAAAAGAATAAATAAATAAATATCTTTACTACAGAAGAGAAGGCAAAGACTGTTTGAAAGTTTGCACTTTTTCATGTGCATATCTAGATGCACACAATTTGTCAATATAAGGGAATCAAATAATATCCCTGTTCTACCCAAATGTTGCAGTTACCACTCCACTGTTCTCCTTTAACATGGGTAATCAGCTGTTACCTCAGTAACTCACTTTTTCTATCTTTCTTATGCCTTAATTGTTATGCTTTGAGAATGACCCTTTATAGATGCCCATTCAATCTAAATATACTCCCATAAAGTAAGACATCCTCACTTCCATCAGGAAGCTTGGCACATGTATTTAAAAACATTTCCAGCTCCTACCTCCAGGCTTTCATTCCATCTTGTTTCCCTCCTGAGAATCTTTACCAACTTTTGATACTCTAAATATTCTCCTCCGCTTATGGTTATACTGACAGCCTATGCAATCTCTCCTTATGCTTCTTCACATGGAATGTAGTTATTATCTTGGGTGACTCTCTCTGCACTGCTTTAGCAGTTGTACATTCTTCACTAAGTATAGCATCCCGAATGGCACAGGCAGTAAGAACTGATGTCCTGTTGGTTTTCCACTGACCTGTAGTACTACATCCTAGTGCCTTGGTTTATTTGCCCTGGTGATACAACCTACTGTTTTGCTGGCCTTGACTGTTTCTATTTTGCTGTCTTCATGATGGCTTTTTTCATGCCATGATTACACATAAAGTATTTTCCCATACCTCCTGATTTTTCCTGAATTCCCCAAACCAGTATATTTTCCTTGTTTAGCATGAGTGGTACCTTAAATTTGACATCACTGAACTTCATCTTTCACTTTTTTTTTGCCTAAGTTGGTAGCCTTCTTATGACCCTACACTGCTGCCCTTTTATGTCTATCCTCTACAAAGAAGGTGTACTGTTCTGTACTGTCTGTGGTTTGTCAGTTATGTACATAAAGTTTAGATGTACTAGGACTCACTGCTGTATGACTGTAAAACATTATCAGTGCACAGCTTTAAGAAACAAATGAGTTAACCTGTAAATCAAAAATGTGTTTCGTATAATCTGATTCATGCACGGCATCACAATTTGAAGTATGTACTGATGAAGGTGGTCAAATGCAAGGTTGGCCTTAGGTCAAGTGGTGCCCTAGGCAGAAGGGCTCCACAGCACCCCCCAGCACCACCCTGTGCCTCTATCCTGGTCTATCTAGTCCATTCAGATTGCTGGCAAGCACTTCTGCTAGAGTGGCACCCTAGGCGGCCACCTAGTTGGCCTATGCCTAAGCCCAGCTATGGTCAAGTGCAGTGGTAATGGTCTGATTCTTTCAGCCACATTGATATAAAAATGCTGCATAGTGGCAAAAATGAAGTAGACAACACATTGTTTCTGTGCAACTGCAATGAGTACATTGTGAAGAAGTAAAAACGTTAAGTTTTGCATGTATAAGAAAATAGTACACGGTACTAGAGCTGAATGAAAATAAGGTCTCTACTCTTTAATTTGAGTGTTACTTCAAATAAAACTACATTTTTTTCTGTCTGAGGACTAGAAACTTTAGATCCAGAAATTCAGTTTATTTGATTTGAGAAGCATATAGTGCAGGGGAAGAAATCCTAAGTGTCTGTAATGCATGAAAGAAAGAATATTACTGTGACAAGCTAATCATTTCAAAATTACTATGAGCCAGGAAAGAGCCGATCTGCCATTTACCCACCATCTGTTGAGCTGTATGTCACTCAGCTAGAGACTAAAGCTAACGATTGTGATTTTAGTAAGTTGCATGATTCATTAGTGCAAGATAAAGCCAAGTATGGTATCTGAAATGCTTAGGATGAGGTGCTGTGATGCCTTAGGTGAATAGCTGTTTACTCCAGATGCCCAGACATTTCAGTACTTTTATTATAGTTTTTAATGTGTACTATGGTAAGGTGCAAGTCAAAGATGTTAAGGCTGGATAAGAAACATTACATTATATTGTGAAAATTTAATTTGGTTACCAGGAATTATCCAGCTGTAGGATGAGATAACTAGCCTGCATGAACTGATAGTGGATTTACGTGATTGCCAAAATGTTATGGCTTTGCAGCCTGCTCAGCAACAGGATTGTACCAAACTGTTATCTTGTGTAAATCACTTTTGGTAATAGATGAGATGGATGAAAAATCAAGAAAAGATAACAGGTGCTGTTCATGATTGCAAGACCTCTACATTATTTGCCATGATTTTAGGGTCAGAAACTATCTTGTTTCAGCTAAAAACACACTCCACATTATAGAAGTGTAAAACCAAAAACTAAAAACTGTACAAGCATAGTCACTTTACAAACAAAAAAATAAGCCTTTTATTATAACATTGATTTTGTTTATGGAAAGGTAGTTTTCTTTGGTTCCAGACAGGATCCAAAATTTGCACCTGTAAGCTGGCAGAGCACATTAGGTAGGAGGATTTAGTAATACAGTATGACCAACGTACTTAATGTGTATATTATACTCCTGCTGCACTAAACTGTAGTTATTGAGGAGGACAGAAGAGTTAATG
This sequence comes from Protopterus annectens, assembly GCF_019279795.1. Lineage (NCBI taxonomy): Eukaryota > Metazoa > Chordata > Ceratodontiformes > Protopteridae > Protopterus > Protopterus annectens. Next base: position 606,800,259 of record NC_056728.1, on the reverse strand, counting down.
ACTCCTGGGCATCTTTGCTGATGTTTCACTCTAGTTCTAGAAGTTCACTTTGCAGTCTTGTGTCTTTATGTTGTGCATCTGCCTCCAAGGTTGCATAGCACTTAAAGGTTACTGTTTTCCAGGTGTAACATCCTTATTTCTCAGCATTGACTTTTAGCTGCTAACTGTGACCCATGCTGATAGCTTTTTCTCTCTAAAAGCTTTCCCCTGTATCCCTACTATCCTTATTTTCTTATCAGCTGAAAAGAAGATGATCTTGTTTGCTCTGTTCCATGTGATATTTGTGAAAAATACATTGAAGGTCACATGATCCAGGATTAACTCCTGTAGTACTTCATAACTTATCTCAATTTCACCTCCATTCCTAGCTGCCTTAAATATCCCCCACTGTAGCCACCATTTTAAATACTATAAATACTATAAATTCTACTCCAAAACCATTCAATCTGCTTACCAACCCCTTGAGTAGAACAAAAGGTGCAGGTTATTCTCTAGTTGGTCTGAATCTACTTTTGTCATGACTCTGTTCAAGAGCTTTGCCTTCATTTGGCAGAAATATTTTGCTGCAGACTTGACTGTTTTTGTCCTGAAAGTTGTTACTCTCTAAGCTTCTGCCAAGTCTTTTTTCTCATAATTTTTATATGATAGTCCCCCCTACTCAGTACATACTCGAAGGTAAATAGTTCTGTGGGTTACTTTTTGTTCCCCCTTGTAAATGCTCACCATTCTTTGAGTTGGCCAAAGGTCTTTTGATCAGTGCCATTTGTTCGTCTATTAACAGTCAACACTGTTTTTTAAGTATTATAGGAGCACTGACATCTGGTCCCTGTGCCTGTCCCTTCTGAGTATCAGTAATCCATTCTCTATATTCTTCTGGTTAATAATCGTACCAGTTAAGCTCTCACCCACTTCTGTCTACTTTGTATCATACAAGGACTCTCCCCTCACTTTGATTTAGTTCCTTTAGTTTAGCCTTTTTCATTAATTTGTTCATTTTTTTCTTGCCTTCCTCTGTTACACTATCTATCAAAAGAGGATGTTTCACCTTCCATTTTATGCCAGTTAGAATACTTCCCATCCTTTCTCTTTCTAACCAGAATAACTTGTATTTCACATACTTAATGTTCGTGATTGCATACCTCTCCTAACCCATTCTACTTCTTATAAATCATCCCTTCTTATGTTATTGTTTCATCCACCTCTACCATCAGCGTAATGGGAATTCCTTATTTTTTTCTTTTAATTATTTCACATTGCCTCCATAGGCTACTGTTAATTCTCTCTCTCAAGGTCAGTTTAGTTCTTCAGTTGTTTTCAAGTCTCTCATGCCATTAGATACTATCTCCCTGATTTTTCAGGAGTTTGGTATATTACTATATGCTATAATTTGGGTTTTTAGTTTTGTCACCTTTTTCCAGTTGTACATAATAATGCAGAGTGGCCACTGTTCTTGGGTAGTTACTAGTTATACAGCCTTGAGTCCATTAGGAGCTCAGCCTAATTTCCAAATTGCCCCAGAGCACAACCTGCTTAAATGACTTGCTTCAAGTCACACAAAAGGCAAATGGAGGTTGAGGGTTTCAAACCTTGGACATCAGGAAGTAGCTCATTAACAGCTCATGGTCTTAATCCTCTTGCACTAACTGCCAGACTTATATTAGTCAGTATGTTTGACAGTATGTTCTCACTTTTACTCCCGGTAGTTCATCTCCTCTGCATAGTGCTCTGACAGGAATCCTTCCTTTCATGATATTTTCTTGCATACGCTTTGGAAAACCTTTTCCTTTTCATAATCTCAGCTCTTGCATTTTTATTCTCAGATCAAGGTTTTGGAACACTCTGGAATACTTCTGGAGACTGACATATACCATTATTATAAATCTTTTCTTACTTCTACTTTCCTTATTCTCTCCTTCACCAAATCATATTCGCATGAAACTTAAAGCAGCATATAGATAGTCTTTATCTGTGGATTCTCAGTCCTTTTAAAGTAGAAACAGATGCACTTCTTACATGGCTTATATCTGCTTGCCTTACCCTGTCATTCCTCCTACAAGCGCTACCTTTACTAGGACCCTCCTCATGTCTTTCTCTGTTCCTTCCATCTTTGAATATATCACAGTCATCCTGTCTTTCCTGTAATCATTTCTTTTTTCTGACTGAGGTCAGCTTTTTTCTTTTTCCCATTACTAGGCACTGTGTCTTCTCCATTTCTGTTGTTTTTTTTTTTGTGTGTGCGTTTTTTAACCAGGCAAATTAACTGATACAAGATCCCTTTCAGCCATTCCTTAGGCCAGATGCAAAAGCAAGTGAATATAGAAAAGTGTATAAACAACATTAAAGACCCAACTGTCCATATTTTCAAGCCTAATTTATGATGTCCCTATTTTGTTGAGGTATGTCCCTATTTTCAGACTTGATTTACCCCTTCACACAATTTTCTGAATCCCCCTCATCACATGTGATTTCTGGAGATGTCTTTTACATGTGGACGGATTTTTAAGCATTTTGTGAAATTCTGGAAAAGTGCTATTTTTTCTTAGTTTTTCTGGCAAATAATTCCATGTTCTGGAGGCTGAATTAGAAAATGCATTTTCATCTATATCTAACTGATAGGCAGAACTATGCATAAGTAAGACACGCTGATTGTTTAGAAAATAATCAGAAGAGAGAAATATTAATAGATATAGATATAGCGTTAATCAGAGTGAACACTCTTTTTTTCTTTAAACTAAACATAAAGACCATGTACAAACAAGTCCAAACAAAAGCTGGCTCAGGTGGATTGACAGTAAAACTACAATTTATTGAACTTTAAAAAACACAAAATAAAAAAGATTAGCACTTTTGTCACTTCTTATGAACTTCATCAGATAATCCTATACATGTTTGTCCTGTTTAAATACACTCAAAAGCAACCCCGTTGGCCAAGCCACACACACACACACACACACACACACACACACACACACACACACACACACACACACACACACACACACACACACTCCATTAAAGCAGCACATTCCTTTTATCCAATAATAACCATACAAAAATATCTAAAATATATAAATATAGCATATAAAATACATAACACCAATACAGGAACACACAACTCATATCTAATAAGAGGCCTAAAAATCTAAATAGCCAATTAAAGGGCTTTAGAAATACTTAATTATTTATAAATTCTTGAAGGTTTATAGGTTCATAGGTTCATAGGTTGGTACTAGGCTATTGGCCCTAGGGCCTATACAAGCCTAGCCATAACAATTCCCTGGCTATTTCTTCCCACAGTACTTACTTCCCTGGAACCCTGTCTAGCAGGGTGACTGACGAGATCCCCAGGGTGAATTTCCTATCTCCCATCCAATCATCAAGGTTTCTTTTGAAGAGGGCCAAAGAGGTGCTCTGCTTGACATGTATGGGCAGTCTATTGCAGAGTCTGGGGAGTCTCTGGGTCAGGAACCTATCCCTCCAGCATGTTGTGTTCATTGTGATGATGAGGTTTAGATCCCTGGAGCATGTGTCTCTGTGGGATTGGGATTTCTTTAAGTGTAGCATGTCCAACAGCTCTGGGTTTGAAATGGCCTTGTATGTTAAGCAGAGAACGCCTCTGAGTAGATGATATGCGACAGCGTATAGGTGTAGTTTTTTTAGATGGTCAGCATAGGGCATCTGCTTTAGGCCTGTGATTCTTTTAGTGAGGTATTTCTGCAGCCTTTCCAGTTGTTGCAGATGTCTTGAGAGGTACATACCAAACGGGGCATTGCATTCTATAATGGGTCTAATGAGTGACGAGTACAGTGGGACAATGATTTCCTTTTTTTTGGATGAAAAGCCCTTAGTGATGAGGTGTGCCACATAGAAGGATTTCCTGACTGTTGTGGCGATGTGGTTATCGAAGGTGAGACCACTGTCCACCTGTGTCCCTAAGTCTCTTATCACACTTTTGCTGTTTAGTGTACTGCCACCTATGTGGTAATTCACGGGTACATGTTTTTTTCCCAAAGGGGATAACTATATATTTCTTGGCATTAAGCTTGAGCCTATGGTTCTGGAACCAAGCATCTGTTTCTGTAAGACCCTTTTGTAGAATATCCACATAATTTGGGGATTCAATAATGGCTCCCAGTTTGCAGTCATCTTTGAACTTTGTTAGCCAGAGTCCCTTAGTGTTGGCCTGTACTTCAGAGAAGCAAATGCCAAACAAGAGCGGTCCCAGGACTGAACCCTGAGGTACTCCACTTGTCACTTGTCTGGAGCTGGATTTGGAGTCAGCTACTTTTTCAGTGTGGGTTCTGTCAGTAAGCCAGTTGGGAGCCCATCGAGTGACGTAGGGATTAATGCCCAGCTTTGTAAGTTTATCTAGGATTCCAGAGTGGGGGATGGTGTCGAAGGTCTTAGTGAGGTCCACATAGGCTGTGTGGACCACCTTACTCTTGTCCACATCTCTGGAGATTGATTCGAAGAAGTCAATCAGGATCAGGAGACAAGATCGGCCCTTCACGAACCCAAACTGCATGGGGTCTCAGTGTTTGAAGGTTGCCAATGTCTTCATTTATAAGTTCCATAATAATACGTTCAATGGCCTTGCAGATCAGGCTCAACAGACTGATGGGGCAGTAGTTCCTGGGATCCAAGTTGGATTTCCCCCCCTTGTGCAGTGGGATAACTTTAGCTGTGTGCCACTCAGTGGGCATGAAGCCTGAGGTGAGGCTATGATTAAACATGACACTTAGGTGAGGTGCCAGTTCATTTTGTAGTTCATGTAGTACACAACCTGGGATGTCGTCTGGTCCCATGGTTGCTGTAGTCTTAGCTTTGGAGAGTGCGTTTTTTACCTGTGTGGCCGTTATTACCGGAGTTTGGCAATCTTTCGGTATTGAGATGGGCCCTTTAGGGGGTGAGATGGGGGTGAAGTTTGCACTGAATTGATCTGCCAGGATATTGACAATATCCTTGGGATCAGTATATTTAATGTCATTCTGTTGTAGGTCAGAGTCAATCTGAGCATTGCCATTTAGATTCTTGACATAGCTATACAATGCCTTGTGGTTGTCTTTGGAATCTTTGGCAATTTTGTTTTCATAACTAGCTTTGGAGGATTTTATGAGGGATCTCAGTTTCTTACTGAGGCTGGTAAGGGAGTTTTTTGCATCCTGGGATTTTTCTCTTTTCTGCAACAGTTTCTTCTTTTTGTTGTAAAGTTTGTTTATGGCAAGGGACCAGCAGACTGGCTTCCTTTTTTGGAGGAGAGTGTCTTGGTTCTATTGGGAATGGCACAATTCATGCACAAGTGGATGTGCTTGTACAGTGCCTTAGTGTAGGATTCAGCAGTCAAACTTTCAGCTCCTGTCTGTATGGGTGTCATGAAGTTTATCACTTCTGACTTGAGTAGCATGAAGTTGGCTTTGGAGAAGTTTTTACTGAGGTTTCCTTACTGGGGAGTGGGGGTGGGATGTGGATGTCAAGGGTGATTAGTTTATGGGCAGACCTGACCAATGAGGGGGTGACCATATGTGTGGAGCACTGATTTACCATGTTGGTAATGACCACGTTTAAGATATTGGAGCCCCTGGTGGAACCATAGATTAGTTGATCCAGGGAGTTGGAATTTATGAATTCCAAGAACCATTGGGCAAAGGTGTTGGCACACAAGTAGTTTTCCCAGTTAATGGCAGGGTAGTTGAAATGACCCAGTATTATGGTGTTTGGTTGTATCTTAATATTTTTCAGTATGTTTAGACAGGTGTAGTGAAAATCTTGGGGCATGGTGGGGGATCTGTAACAAGTTACAATTTGGATTGCAGTGTTACCTAGTGTTAGTTTCACCTGGAGAATTTCAGACGCATTGTGTTGGGCAACTAGCCTGGTGTTGTGAATATCCTTGGTGAATATGAATACTCTTCCACCTTTAGTGTTTTGGTCCTGGTTTGGTGGCCAAAAAGTGTGGTAAGAGTTGTAGCCTGGTATTGCAGGGGTGTGCTCTGGAGCCTTGAACCAGGTTTCAGTTACTGCACAGATATTGATGTTCTCCATTTTTAGGAGTGCCTCAAGAGAGTGCATTTTGAGGTTTAGACTTTTAGGAATGAGTAGCATTACCTTCAGATTTTGCATGCTTGTACCTGTTGTGGTGGTGTTGTCCTTTGAACTTTGCCTAAAAAAGGTGCTATAGGGGTGGCAAGAGCCTTAGCCAGTAACCTGAATCCCAGGGGCAACAGATACAGACCATCTCTGGCAAAGCATTGTGGTCTGTCAATCATGTTGTCCCAGGCAGACAGATACTGGATCCCCTTTGAATGACACCAGAAGCTTAGCCAATTGTTGAAGTCAATCATTTTGTCCTTATACGGTGGTATCATTCTGGGTGAAGGCAGGATGCTACTCAGGTCTAGGGTCATACCTGCCTGGGTCACATGATCTGAGAGCTCTTCCATGTCTCTTTTCATGTAGTCCAGGGAGGTACACCTCTAGTCATTCACTCCAACATGGACAATGACAGAGTCATATTTGTACTTGTTGTTGAGTGGCTTGAGTGCATGTGTTATGTGGTGGATCCTGGCACCTGACAGGCAGCTGACTGTAATTTTCTCCTTGTTCAGTCTGGTGATTGTAATTGTTAAATACTTAAGCCTACAGCAACTGATATTCCCAGACAGTCTTCCATCCAAGTGCTAACCAACGCAGATCCTGTTTAGCTTCCAAGATGAAATGAGAAAAAGTACAATCAAGTTAGTCTGGTTACTGGTTGCATGAAATAGATAAATATGTACATATAATCCATATACTTCTTAAGGTCATGGTATATAAATACAAATATAAATAAGTGTAAAATTAGTTAAAATAAAAATTAAATAAAATTATTCCTTTTATTGGTTCAGTGCTTTAAGTTTTAAAATACAAGTAATAGAAATATATTCATTGCGTCCAGGCCATTTACTAGCATCCAATACCATTTGATATGACATTTCCTTCTTCTCCACTAGTAGGCTACTAGTTCCACCCCTATAGCCTAAATTGACCTGGTCAATAACTGCATACTTAAAAATGATCTCCTGAAAAATCAAACATGTTTAACAAGGGCATTTATTATAATGCATTTTTTGATATTATACTCATGTTTGTAAACACGTTCTTTCACTTTGCGGGCTGTCTTCCCTACATTAAAACAGGCGCACTCTTTACATTGAGCCAAATGGACTACCCCCTTAGATTCACAATTAAAATTTCCAAGTATCTTAAATTGGTTGCCATGAATCATAAAGTCTTTCCCTTCCTCAACACATTTACAAAAATGACAACTACTACATTTATTCAAGCCCTTATAAAATTTACTTTTACTTACAGCATATTCCTTCCTTTCCAAAATAGATTTCAAATTTTTCACTCTGCGATAAACCACAACAGGTTGTTGCCCTATTTTAACTCAGAATAAATTGTTCTCCATTAAAATGACACAGTTCTTATTAAGAATCCATTCCAAGGTTTGGATGCCACTAAAATACATAGTAATAAAACTGGTTTCATAACTGTTCTCAGCACCACTCACCCATTCCTCAGCAATATCCCCCACACCTGTACCAGGTGATGGAGGTAGTCCAATACTGCTGGATTCAATATTTGGATGAGATACCACTCCATTTCTTTCCACTCCTAGGATAGCTTTAAAATATCCATGTTCCCTCTAAGTAATAACTTCAGTTAAAAATTCGTTTAAGATCTCCCTGGAATAGCCTGTACCCTAAAACATCACCATTGTATGCCATTGCTTATACAATGTTATTTATATATTTATAGATATAAATATATATATATATATATATATATATATATATATATATATATATATAAATATATATATATATATATATATATATATATATATATATATATATATATATATATATATATGAGTCTGTGTGCACAAAGACACACACACACTCACGCACACATACACACACACACACACACACACACACACACACACACACACACACACACACACACACATATATATATATTATATATATATATATATATATATATTAGTAAATTAATGGTGTCTTTTTCTGATTGCAATATGCTTATTTTATAATCGTTCAAGAAATTATATAGTGCAGTACCATATTTTCGTTTCTCACTGATATTCAGTTTTGGAATTAGCCTTGACAATCTGAAGTTGCCACGCAGAGTGGTGCTTACAGGCATAGGCATTTGATAGAAATGGCTCACGCATTGACACAGTTATTAAGTAGAAGCTAACAATATGAAGTCTGTAAGATGAAGGATACAGTAACATTTTTTCAAGCCTTTCAGAATAGTTCAAGTTTTCTAATTCTTTGATTTTTCTAGTAAGAAAGCCATGTTCTTTTTTATGTGTTTCAGGTGGCTTGTTGTTTCCATTTGTGATCTACATCTGTGTCCCCTTTCTGCTAGCATGGTGACCAGCTTCTCTGCAAGCTGAATAATGTTCCTTCCACCTGCCCTACACCACAGTGCACTATTTTCTGCCTGCACTAGGCTGTACTTGCTGGAAGAAGAACACACTGCACAATAGCTATAGTCAGTGCCTTAATTGCAGAAATGTTCTTTGGACTGCAATTCTGAAATGCCCTTATGTTCCTCTGACTACCACTGCCCTATAGCTATTCCTCTTCGTATGTGTCACTTACCTATACTTTGCCAATTTACCAATTTACCCAGGAGATTACTTTTTCCTAATGATTCAGACCTCTGTCTACTTCTGGGAAAGGTACAGTAAACTCTTGGTTAACTGGAACTCAAGCAACCGGCAAACAAATACCGAAGAAATACAGTACAATTTTCATGTCTTGCACTTTCTGTATTCCCCCGGAGAAACATACCTCGTGTTTTTAGAGTTTTAGAGTTTTAAAAAGGAAGATAGGAATAAATTCCATCTGTCCCCAATCTGGACAGAAGTCAAAACAAACAAATAGTATAAGGTACAGGATTAGCCAGGCCTATTGTTAATAGTAACTCTCAAGCAACCAGAAACTACAGTTATCCGGCATCTACCAATCCATGAGTGCCTGTTAACTGAAAGTTTACTGTATTGATATGTATCTCTGTAGAAGTCATTTCTTCCTCCAACAGGTTGTTAGCTCTTGTTGTCTTCTTAGGCAAGGCCTGCTGCTGTAACACATGATGTGACTTCAGAAGAAAGTGGCAAAGATATTAGAAAGAAAACAAGTCTTTGGAGAGCACAGAAGTGCCAGATTTAATTTCAAGTCATTTGTGATAAAAACTCTAATGTGCTGTACAAGCACTAATGCGCTATGTTATTTGTTTGCTTTGTTATGATGCAATATGTTGAGTGTTCAGATTTTTCTGTAATACAGTGATCTTTCTGTTGGTATAGTTAAGTAGGTGGAGCATGGTGCATATCAAAGGGCGAAGGGGCACTTTCACTCCATGCAAAAATGATTTCATAGTGAAACAGCTGATTTTGATAAGCACTGCTTCATTGTCAAGTCAAAATTTACTGATTGCTACTTCTTAATGTCATTTAATAATGTATCACATTTTAGACAAGGTGTTATTCACACCAGTTGGAGAGTCTGTCATTTCATACTTCAGAATGCTCACTCAACTCTTTCCTCTGTATTCAAAGGTGAGCATGTTACCAGAGACAAAAATCATGTTATTTCTATGTGAATCAAACTGCCAGCAAACGACAACAGAAAACAACAGCACCGGTGAGCTGGATCACCAAAACGGATGCACAATAAATGAAATCCGAATGTAAAAAGTAACAAACTTCTTTAATGGGCCGTGGTTATATAACAAACATTGAGCGTTTTCATCCACTGCATGTGGACTTCTTCAGAATACCATTTTACAAAATACACAAAGTATTTAAAAACTTTTTGGCGCCAAACTCCACCTTGTTACCATTTGTAATTTAAAGTAACACTCCTTCTAAATAAAAACATGTATACTCAGTAAGGCTATTGGACCTGTACTAGTGAAATCTGAAAACATAAAAACATACTTAAAATATCTTATTTCCTAATCCTTATATTTATATATATTATAGTATGTTCTGAATAAGATATACAAATATATCTAAGGTGTATATAAATTAACACACTGTTATAAATTCCTAATATAGATGTTATGCACCACTATAAAATAATACTGTGTGTCGATTCACCATATACTGCTTTGGTACAGAAGCTTACTATACATAGTTATTGGTGATCATAGTAAATAATTGATACTAACGTAATTCTAATATTGGTTTAATAGATATGAAGTCATTAAGTCCTGGTGTCCTTCCTGTATCTGTTATAATTTGCCATATTGTTTCTTTCTTATTCAGTAATGCTCTAAAATTACCCCCTCTCAAATCCATTTTTAACTGGTCTATAATACCAAATTTGAACTAGTGAGTTTCTCCCCTATCAAAAATATGCCTACTTAATGCATTGTTCATGTCCTTGGTCCTTATACAGTACAAATGGTCATAGATCCACTTTTTGAATTGGTGTTCTGTTTTTCCTATATAAAAACTGGCGAATGACATGCATTTGGCTAAATATATAATGTTTTTGGTGTTACAATTTTGTTACTTTTTACATTCGGATTTCATTTATTGTGCATCCATTTTGGTGATCCAGCTCACCGATGCTGTTGTTTTCTATTTCTATGTGAATACGTATATATATATATATATATATATATATATATATATATATATATATATATATATGTATGCCTACATAAATGTGTATCTGTGGAACTGTATAAATACAGGTTGACCCAGAGGTCATTTTAATCCAGGCTGTTTCATCCCAATGTAATACCATGGAAATGCTAGTCAATAGCCAAGACTGCATTTAGTAATGACTGCCCATGTCCAGGAGGATTGTGGACATTATCCCTGGTAAGAATTTATGGTGCCCCATCCACTCATCCAGGTTCCTCTTGAACAGTGTTATTGAGGTGATCTGTTTCGCATGGATTGGTAGCCTGTTGGAGAGTCTGTCAATTCATTCTCCAGAATGCTCACTCATCTCTGGCAGCTGGTGAGATGAAGAAGGTAGAAGTGTAGTTCTGAACAGAGAGAGATGGTGACACACACCATGTAAAAAAATGAAAAAGAGTATCGATGATGATTAAAAATATATAAATATTATTATAGCTATTTGTAATTTCTGATCATTTTAGATTCTATCTAAAATGATCACTCATTTTTCTGTTTGCTGTTTGAAGTGTTCAGTATTTGAGGAAATAATCATAAATAGGGAGATAGATATATAGACAGAGATATAAACACATACACATGCGTGCACACACACACACACACACACACACACACACACAAACACACACACACACACACACACACAAGCACACACATGCACACGCACACGCACACACACACACACACACGCACACACGCACACACGCGCACACACACACACACATAGACACACACGCACACATGCAGACATACACACACACACACACACACACACACACACACACACACACACACACACACACACACTCACACACACACACCCGCACACCGCATTAAATCCAATGAAGGTGCTATGTCTCAGAGTAACTGAAATATTTGCAGACTGGTTCTAGTACACTGGATAAGAAATTTTAAATGTAACTAGATTTCAATATAGATTCATAAATATGTGAAAAGTAGCATTTGTTTTTTAATATCGTAAAATTGTTTGTATTCCCAGGTCAGTATGGAATTCCAAAGCCGTGGTATTTCCCTTTTACTTGTGCTTACTGGTGTGGAGCATCAGTTAAACCTGATGATGTGGACATTGCAAAGCAGGAGATACAAAATCAGAACAATGGTATGAGATTCAAATAATTTGTTCAACATGCACTTTTTTTAGTAAATTATAGTTTATAAAAATATCCTCAGTCCTCTTATTAAGGAAGTATCATAACTGCTCTGTCATTGGATTATGATAGTCTTTTTTTCTTGAATAGTTTTCTTGATTAAGTAAATATAAGCAATTTTTTTAATAATATGGGGTCTGGTGAGGTAGTCCACAAACTATATTGTTGAACTGCATGAATACATTTTGCACACTATGTTTAGTATGCTATTATTTATTGTTGTGATTCATAGACATGGATTACAGTAAAGGACTATGGCATGCTGAACACTGTCAGCATTATGAATGGCATATGTGTGTCCATATTACACAGTGTGGTGCCATGTACATTGATACTCCAGATGAGGTAGACACTGATTAGACCCAGAGCAGCTACTTAGTGAGGTAAATGTAAGGTTAATCTAATTAAAAAAAAAATCTTATTTAGTAAGATTAGTGGTGTAGATGGGATGAGCACTATGTTGTGTTAATGAGAGGACCTGGTATTGCAAAGTTCCTACTCACATGAGCATGACGATGGCACTGTGTATGTGTACGTTAGGGGCAGTGAGTAATTATGTGGCTCTTACAGCGGAGATGCTTGCACCAGAGAAAACTGCACTGCCCACAAGGTTTTTCTGCTGCACAAATGCTTTTGTTTTTACTCACTGCTAATTTGCTGCATTCATGGTGGTGAAGTACATCAGCAGTGAAATGGGACTTGTGTAGTCACAAGCACTCCAACACCTATAAGTACAGAGGTTCAAGTCCCATGAGTTACTTTTCTGATACATTTGATATAGTATTTGTGAATAACATTTGTAGCTGTAGTCATTTGTATTTGCACTCCATGCATGGATTACTAAGGCTTTGCAAAGGAAAAAAAATATGCAGAGGGTTTTATTCTACTATTGCGGTGGTGGTGCTGCGGTAGCATTGTCACCTCACAGTAAGACATTGTCCTGTTCGATTCTCAGCTATAGCGTCTTCTGTGTGGAGACATGTGTGAATAGGCGTACCTTTGTTGAAGGTTGTGCGTCAGGGCTGGCAACTCGGTATGTAAAAATCTGCTGCCAATCATTAGCGGATCGGAGTTTCGCTGTGACGACCCCTAACCAGGAAAAGCCAAAAGATACAACAACATGTACCCTATTATATAAATTTTTGTTCTATAATCTACCACCTCAATCCCAGGGCACAAAATATTAAAAAATGGTGCCAGCGTCAGTATGATTCTATGCATTACTACAAAGGAGGTGTTTTGCAGTACCATATATGTTTAAAATTCAGACTGCAGAAGATTATAAGGTGGACAACCATTGCAAGTTTGCTCATTTATTTATTTACTTACCTATCTATTTGTTTTGAATAACAATAAATACATTTTTGGTTCAAGTCTGAAGTTTGTGAAGAAACCTTTGCGCATTATTAGATTACTAGATTCTTGTTTATAGACTTCAGAACATATGTATGTATGTGAGAATATGTGTTTGGGACCACATGGCTGAACTGCAGTTCAGCTTCAGGTTATACATGGGTGCTACACATTTATTGTGGACAAAGAGAATCATTCATCATTTTGTCCTCAGCTGCAATAACCTTATGCTGGGGGGGGGGGGGTAGTGTCCATTGTCCTCAAGACCCTAGTGACAGCAGGCAGTATGGCACAATGCCATAGCAGAATGTCTGGTGGGTAAGTTATTGGTAGAGACAATGCACTTTACAATTAACAATGAATGTATTAAAGTTGCAGGGAAAGAAGTGAGTATTATACTTGGTGTATAGTATGTGCTTATGTCATTTCAATGTGTGAAGCTGTGCAACAGCATGGAGGAAATCTTGTTGTAACTCATAATTCTGCTCCAGTATCGGCTTTAGTAGATGGCCTGTAGATACAATTGCTTTTCAAAGGGGGAGTAACATGCATCCCCCCTGAGCATGGATTCTCTAAAGGCATATGCCATTTTTATCCCTTCTGCATGTATGTATAAAAGGAAGATGACCAGATAGCCATCACAGTAACACGTTCATCCACCGGTTACACACTGCAGTTTCTCTCGAGTACTGTTTATATTGTCTATATTATATATTATATAAAGTATTATCATCAAGTCACCAATCGTAAGTCAAATATTATGTGTTCAAGACATAGAGGGCAAGAAATTAAAATGTTCAAAACAATAAATTTAAAACACCCTCTAACAACTGTACTGTATTATACAAGGAATATAATTTAATACAATCAGGAAGTTGTATCATACAACGCATGTATGTCTTGTGTGCAAGGGACCTATCATTTGAAAACAGCCCAAAGTTAATCTTTATACTAGCCAAATGTATTTTCTTTAGATGTGGATTTCAATGCTGTTTCAATGAATGTGAGTTTCAAGGACAGAGAAGGTTTAATGCTAAGTCTATTTTCATTGTGAGACTGCATTGCTTTGTTTAGCAGATGTCTTAGTGTTTGTGCTGTAACATGCAAAATAAAACCTTCAAATGAAATCCAAATCATCATAGAAGTAAAGCAGTATGCACTTTACAGTGTTTATGGTAAATGGGGTGAAATAGCCAAGTAATGGGACATTGGAATGGCTGCAGGGGGGAGGCTCCATTCGACCATGATTTTTTGAGGGGGAAGGGCGGCAAACTCAAAGACTCAAAGGCTGAACTATACCTCTCAACTGTCCAGTGTTTCACAGAATGAATAGATTTTTGCTTCTTATTTTTGGTTTGTTTCTCATAACATGTGTGGTTTTCTGGCAAATCATTTAGGAATTAAGTCACTAAATAATGACAGACAGAGTGTCAGAAATCATAACCTTCAGAAAAATGCATGCTAAAGCAAGGCCTGTTATTCTATCAACTAAGTTTATACAAGAGCAAATTTTAAGACTGTCTGTATGTTCCCACAATATATTTGGCCTTTTCCAGATTTCCTGCATTAACAGGTTGAGAGGTACGTGCAAATAAATTGCTTTATAGAATTAGGCATATCCAAACCTCTCAACTGTCCCTGATTTTGGCTCAAAATGTTGCTCAACCTCTAATAATCCCTCCGCAAAATGGCAGTTTTGGAAGAAAATGTGAAGGGTTTACCATTAATAAATAACTAATAATCAGAGTTATAGATTACTTTTATTTCAGAAATGCATGTAGATTCGTTTATTTTGTCAGCTGCTCAAATTAACAGTACTAATATTAAAAAAGTGTTCCTTCTTTGACAGGTTCCCAACTGTATTGTGTGGCTATTTTATATTTTTGCATCATATTTTTTGTCCATTTTTCATAAAATTATGGTTTTCTGGCAAATTAGTGGCAAATCATTAAAGACTGAAGTTAGAAAATAATGACAGACATTTGCGTTTCAGATTTCATACCCTGCAGAAAATTCATACTAATGCAAGACCTACTATTCTATTAGAAAGTTTATAAGAGAAATATTTAAATATTATCCTTATTTTTGGGCCTTTGTCTCACTTCTATGAATGGCTTTGTCCAGATTTCTTGCTCTGAGATTGAGAGATATGACAAATGTGTCAGGGCCATCACAGTCAGCCAGAGACATTTCAAATTGTGACATACTTGTTGCACCCCACTCCCCCATGTATTGACTCTGGATGTGTCCAAGCAAGGCAAAGAGCAGTTATGCAGTGTAAGTGTACAGAGTACCCCCCCCCCCCCATCCAAGGTAGTCATCTGTCCTTGCTTGATTTTTCAGAATGTTCTGGTTTTCTGTCATATTTTTATACTGTTGATTTATGGTTCTTAATTATTCAGAAAGTGCCCGTTGCTCTGTATTTAAGTAGCAGTGCTTCTATGACCATCAGGTAAGCTTGTCTGAGATTGTAAGATGCAAGTAAGCTTTAATAAGCATACTGTTAAAGAATTACCAACATTGAAAGCCTTTTTGTTGTTGCCATGTAGACAATACTTATATAACTAGATAAGGTATAAGTCTTGGGTATTGAAATGCATATGACAGTATTTGTAATAAAGGACAGGATTACATTATTTTAAGAAGCTCATTACTTTTGTTGAAGACTTGCAGTCATCTTTGCAGGCTTTACCCGTAAACTAAACAGAATGCCAATCTATCATGTGTGGTCCATAACCTGTGCAGTAATCCTTTAAGCAATTTATCTTGAGCTTGTTTCTTGTTTGCTGTTCATTTTTTACTTTGATCATGTTTTGCCCATGAAACAAGTAGATAGTTGTTATCAGGCAGCAGGTCTTTTATGGATAAGAAACATTTTTACAAGTGGGGGTATCACAGAGACTGCTACTTTCAGCATGTTACTTGGTACTTTAATAAAGCTGAATATAAATTATAATTAGAACTGAAGTGCAAGGAGAAGTGGTTTGAGTTGAGTGCTGCTTGTTTTTCTTATACTTGATTTTGACTGGCATTCCAGTAATGTATTTAAAAAGTAATTTATTTTTTCATGCCTCACAACCTTTTTGTTTCCATCTAGATATTAAGTAAGCTGTTATGCAGCCAATGCACTGAAATATTTTTTTTCTTCTACATTTTATTTTGTCTTGATTGGACTCTTATAATGACAGTTTGGCACCCAGGGCAGCGTATTTAACTAAAGTTCCATTTTTTTGTGGTTTTGAGCATAGCTACTCCCCTTTCTAGTTGGCTGCACCCCTTCCCATTGGCCTCACCTATTCAGCTGTCTCCTGCTGCCCCCCTTTGATTTGAAGTCACCAGCTGCCACTGCTTTGTGCAAAGGGATAACAGCGGCCATTCAGCAGTCAGCTGAGATGCAGCCGGTAGTTACACTATGATTGCAAAGAGTTCCCAAAGGTGTTAGTAATCCATGTTGGATCCCATGTAGGATGTAGCCTGGGATGTTGGCAGATGCAATAGATGTTGTGTTTGTCACTTTAGAGAGGCCCTTTAGTACCTGTTCTTTACAGATACAAGGTATGGGACAGATTGTAGGGATGTAAATACCAACGACCAGCAAAATACGATACTCGACACCAAACACCAGAATAGATTCCAAATAGTACTTTTATTATGTAGACATATTAAATATCTCCAGACCGGTTTCGGCTATCCAGCCTTCCTCAGTGGATTAAAAGAAACTCTTTAAAACACAGATTGCTCTCAAATATTTATATTGATCACTGACCAATAGAAACAATGGTATAGCCCAACCTAGTGGATGGAGTATTTCAGTGCACATAATAGTTACATCTTAATCAATAAAAAACAAACAGTTCTAATATACATATGCAATCCATTATATTGAGATGCCCAAAAACATGAATATATGAATGTTGGCAAATAAAGAACATAAGTAGGATAACCCTTAATTTGAATATGAAAGATACTAGCATATCCTGTTTATCTAAGCTGTGTATATTATTCTCACATTCCGACATATTATGTGTATAAACTAATTCAGTGTATAAAACACACAACTACATCTTATATATGTATATATATGAAAAAAAATATACATGTAGAATAAAGTATTTAAACAATAACTCAGAAGAACCTATTCCACCTACATGCAGCTCTGAAGTCAAATGAACTGACAGTTCATGACATATTTACTTATAACTGTCTGATATATATCTGCAAAAACCAGTAGTGCGACCAGTGATACCAATCGACACACTCCAAGGAGGATGTATAACCAATTGGAGAAATAAACTTCCACAAAGTCAGTCAGCAAAGTAAAAATCACGTAGTGTATTCCACTAGTTAAAATCAGCACAGTGAACAGAAAAATTAGTAACAAGTTGAGCGCTTTCCCCTAGGTTCAATCCCAGGCTTCTTCAGAACAAAAAGTTATAATAATAGTAATAATATATATATAATAGTTACAGGATTCTAAGTAGTCCCCAAACAATTCTCAAAAAATAGTAAAATCCATTTTTTATTATTCCATATTTGACTTATGTAGTTTGCTTGGACCTATAACCCACAGTCCATGCCAAATGACCTGTTGATTACCATATGGGTATAACTAAATCCTGAACACCACTAAAAATTAATAGTCACTGAGGATCAACATATTAATAGTGATTTTACAAATGGTCATTGAGACCCGGTGGAAATAATCCTCCAAGTTTGGTAATCCAGTATTTTTCTTTATGATTCAAAATAGTGTGCCAACCTTGTTGGTTGCTTCTATCCCCCATAATTTTATCAATAACCATAAACATAAAATGAGCATTCCCATGTTTGATGGTATGTCTATATAAGGTGTTGATTTCTTTTTTGTTCCTGATATCACTTTTATGTTCTGTCATGCATATCCTAAGTGATCGTGATGTCTGGCCCACATAGAATGCCTTACATTGACACGTCGCTAAGTAAATAATCCATGTACTACTACAACTGGCGAACACCCTCGATTGATACACTCTGTTTGTATTAACACTAGTGAATTCTTTAAATCTACTAACCTGTGAACAGGAGCTACAATGGCCACATGGGAAGGTACCCAGAAGTTTATCTCCAGTTATAGTGGTTTGTTGATATATTGCACCTCCACTTTCTTTATGTTTGTAGTGAGAGAAGAGACCTCCTAGAGTTTTGCCCCATCTGAATGAGATTTGGCATTTGGGACCCAAAAGTGTTCTCAATTCCTCATGCACCAAAAGTATATTCCAATTGGAATCTAATACATTTCTTACCAAGTGGTGGTTCCTGCCATATGTGGTCACAAACCTAAGAGTAGAGCCCTTCTTAGATTGTAGGGATGCCATGGTGTATGTGTGGTAGGGACAAGGGAGTGCAGTTGTCACAGAACCTTTCACCCAAGAGGTTAGCTATGTCTGGAGGTTCATTATATGTGGTATCATTAACTATGAGTTTGGCAACAATGTGTGCCTTTCCTTTTACATTACACGTGTAACTACATAATGCCTTGTCGTTGTCCTTTGTAGAAGAGGCTAATTTTGCCCCATATTTTGTTTTGCAGGACTTCACAACAGCACTTATTTGCTTGCTTGAGCTGAGGAGGAAGTGCTTCCATTTTAGGGGAAGCTCCCTCCCTCCCAATGTTAGACACCAATGTCTACCTCTTATTGTAAAGCCTGCTAATGGCAGTTGTCCACCAGGCAGGTTTTCTGTGCCATGAGGAGCTTGTTTTGCTTCTGTCAGGTACAGGTGAGTCATTGCAGTTGTACAGGTAATTGTATAAAGCATTGGTGTAGATCTTGACATAGTTGCCTGTTCCATCTTGGGGGGTGCAGTCAAGTTATTTATACCATCCCATAGGAGGTTATAATCTGCTATGCTGAACTTTATTACTTTATCTGCTGCAAGGGGAAGGGTGTCAGGTATGATACTTACTTTGAACGTTGACCAATTATTTAGTCAGATCTCACCAGGGAGGACCTCACAGTGGAAGCTCTACAGTGGTCACCCATATTGCTAAGCACCCCATCCAGTACATTTGCACCCCTTAGTGGCTGTCAACCCACTGGTCTAAGGCATAGTAGTTAAGGAAGTCAACTAACCCCTTGGCAAGTGAGTCTGAGCACAAGTAATCTAGCCAGTTGGTGGGTAGTTAAAGTCACCCAAAACCATCTTGTTTTGATGTATCTTGATAGACTCAAGTAGATCCATATAAGCACAGTGGGTGTCCTGATTCAACGAGTTGCTTCTGTAGCTGGCAATGGCTTAATTAGGTGTCCTACAAGCAGTCAATAGTAACTGCAGTTTTTCCAGGGAATCTTATTGTCTAACCAATCTGGATGCATATCTATCCTTAATGAATATGTATACACTGCACCCATTACTTTGCATGCTTTAAGTTTCAAGTCTGAATGTATGGAAGGAGGTGTAGCCTGGTATGGATGTGGTGCTCTCCACACCCTTGACCCAGGTATCTGTGACTGCACAAATGTCTGCATCTTCCAAGGTGGGGACAGCTTCCAGTGAGTGTTGTTTTGTGGTGACATTCCTAGTGTTTAGCAGCATAACTGTGATGTTGTTTGGAAAATTTTCTCTTGAGACACCATCTAAAAGGTGCACTGTGGGGGTGGGAACATTCTTGGTCAGTAGCCATAATTCCAGGGGTGACAGATGAAGATCATCTCTGGCAATGCATTAAAGTCTGTTAAGCAGGTCATCCCAGGCTGATAGATAGTGGATCCTCTTACAATGACACCACATGCTAAGGCAATTATTGAAGTCAATCATTTTCTGTTTGTATTGAGCCATCATCCTAGATGAGGGTAAAATGCAGCTCAAGGCCAAGGGCATACCTGCCTGAGACACATAGTCTGTAAGCTCGGTCATGTCTGTGCATACAGTCCAGAGAGGTATGTTTCAACTCATACACACCAACAGGAACTATGACGTAGTCATAACAGTACATGATGTTGACAGACTTGAGTGAGAGACATGTGTGATATGGCATATCCTGGCATCTCACAGACAGCTGACCATGATCTTTCCCTTATGTAGCCTGGTGAGAGGGACATCCATGTGTCTCATGATGCAATCACCTATGAGTAATATGTTTGATTTAGGGTTTTGCCTTAGGCGTTTGATCCACGAGACTGTGATGCATGAGCTATTATGTATACTGTGTTCTGCAGAGGTATAATTATATGTAGCGAGCTTGCATTTGGGTTTCTGAGGTGTCTGGTGTTTACTTATGTGTCTGGTATGGACCTCTGCATATGTAAGCATGTGATGTGGATTTGGGTGGAGCAGGAGGCGAAGTGTGCATGTTGCAAACAGCTCATTGTCATATGTACTGACTGGTGTGTGAGAGAGAATGGATGCAAGGTTTTTAATATAGTCACATCTCTCGCTTGTTGTGTTTGTGTGGAGTAGGAGTAGAAGGCTGGGAGGGCTTTCCACATCTCGTCATTAAGTCAGTGATAATGCCATTAGCAATAGTTTCTTGCATTGTGTATACATCACAACAGGCCATGGTTAGGCAGTGGCCTGACAGATGCTTAAATCTAACATGTTATCACCTTTATGTTGTCATCCTAAGGTACAACACTACCTGACAGTGTGGCATAACATGGTAGATTGAGTACGATGCTTTATAAGGAATGTGGCACTTGCATTAACCATAATACTTTTTTTATGCAGGGTCGCAATAGCATACCTACAAATGTGACAATGTACAACTACAGCTAAGTTAGGGTGAGGCCTCAAACACACTGTCTGTAGGCACTATTTGCAGTGAAGATGTGGATGTCCATGCATGCACAGAAAATGTTTTCAACTTTGCAGTCATTACTTTCACCTTGCAAGTCTGTAATAGCTGTCAAGCAACCAAATAGTAATTGGATGTTGTGTGAAATGATGTGGGCACACAACATTGTGTCCTGGTAACATAAATGTACAGTGTACAGTATGACATACCTAGGACATGTGGGAGGGAGAAACACATTGGCCAAAGGTGACCACTTTTCTGCACTAGGCGTCATGCCCATGTTATGCAGATGTCCACCATTACACTTTTGAAGGGTGGCTGCATGAATTGTTGTAAAATTGATACCTTACATGGATCACTGCTGCTGTGGAACTTTCTAGAGCAGCCTTGGATATCTATGTCACCTGACACTGAACATTGTATTATGATGCAGCAGCTGTGCTCCTAATCACTATGAGGTCAGTATGCTAGTCGAATCCTATGAGGCTTAGAGCACAAGCCATAGTACATGCAAAAGTCAAATGATTGCTCTGGCTGCTAATTGGGGCATCTACCTGGAAAAGGGTTTGTGAAGCCTACAGAGCCTTGCATCATATGGGACAACTATGTGGATCAACAAACAGGCTGCGGCCTGTATCTCATCTGAGCTTGATACTAATGTTTGGCTTCTGGTGAGAGTAAAAGTATTGGAGCTTTGCATGCCAGCAGAGTGTGGCTTTGGTGAGACCAGCAGTACTAGTAGGCAGGCACCAACAATTCCGGGCACTCCCCTCTTTTCAGCATTTTTCACAAGGTAATTGTTTGTTTTCAGTACGCACTGCTGTATTAGTATCTATCTGCAGAATAACTCTGTAAATACTCCATCCTTACCTTTACAGGGTGTACATAGTAGTTTCCCCTTCCAGTCTTTGCCTGTGCTTTGTACAGACTCAGACACCTTGGGTGACAATTTTCTTGGAAACCGTGATGGAATTAACTGCAATACCGACTTGCATACAGGATAACCAGCATGTAGTGACAAGCACTGTCTCCAGAAGTCTCAGTAGTCTGATATTTAAAGCCATGAAAAGAATTATCACGGAAATGATCATTAAAGATGTAGTACACCTACAGACACTGGACCAACCCAGTTTGGTTTTATCAAGAGCAGATCATGCCTATCCTACTTGGTGGACCTCACTGAGTAGTAAACAAAGGCAATGGGTGAGGGGAAAATGATTCACTCCACCTACCATGGCCTGACAAGGTATTTGTCACTATTAGGCCATCAGGCATTGTTGAAAAACTGTAGAGGTTAATTGCAAACAAGTATGTCAGCTGGTGGATAGCCAAGTGGCTGACTAACATTATCTGGGACAATAGCATTGCGGAGTCCACTGCTACAATGAGGCCAGTCACCAGTTGACTCCCTCACAATTCATTCCTTGGACTAAACTTCTAGGCATTTACTTCTTTGCAGTCTCGGCCATTGTCATTGGCCTCTGGTTGACTAAATTTGCAGATGATTGCAAATTAGGAGCTGTCATTGTATCCCACACTGACTCAAAAGTTATCTAGGATGAGCTGACACAGACATTCAGTTGTTTTCAGAGCCATGGACTAATACTAAATGCCAAGAAATGAACAATACTATCCCCTGGGAAATCATCCACCTCTGGTAACTATTGTATTGACTGCACACCTCCAACAGTTGACCCAGTAGTCAGGGACTTATGGATACATAGATAGTGATCTAGACTCTGACTGTCATGGGTCAGTAATATTTGGGGATTTGTTCTATGTTATGCAACCTATAAACAAAGGAATGGCATGTAGATCCAAGAAAGTCATTGTTCTAATGTATTCAGCATTCATCACACCTATCATTGAGTACAGTTCTACCTTTGGTATGCAACTAACCAAGCATATCTGACAATTTTAATATCCATAAATGTTACACAGTAAACCATTGCATAGTGTAAATAACATGTCCTATGCAGACCACATCAAGGCCATAACTGTATATTCTGTCTCCTACATGCTTTGGAGGGGTGGTGTATGCCTGCCATGCAGGAAGGTGTCAGACCCCACTGTGTACCTCCTGCATATCCAAAAAAGGATTAGCAAGAGAATTACTTGTCCTACATGCCTACACCTTGACTGTGGTATAAATAGGGCATGCTGGAGAGACAGAGACTGCACCCAATATGTAACATTCTGCACATCCATGTGAAGCAGAGTTATGCCCTACCACAAATCATGTGCAAGTTACATGATAGGATGGGGAACACAGCAATGATAACTGCTTTAGGACAAATGTCTCTAATGGACACAGGGAGACTGTAGATTGTTCACCTCACAAGCTCTGGCTTGTCCCTGTATTAGCTCCCAAAACCCTGCTTATACTTATCAAGGGTATCATAACTTGTCAGAGTTTAGGGATGCATGGCTAGGCTGTAAGAAGCCCTTGTTTTTGTTAGTTTGTTATACACATATGAACCTATAGACCCATGCAACTATACTGTTTTACCTTTCTGATGACACTTTTCTTCTGTGCTGTCATTCCATCCAGTGCTCTGACATTAATGGGTTTATTGTAGAGGGGTACCCATAGGTGTGTCCTACACAATCCTGAAAGTGAAATGTAAACAGTTCTATGAGGCACCTTTCATTGTGTGACTACACAGCCATTACAACAGCATCCAATGTAACGTACACAATATAATGTGGTTTGCTGATTACAAATGGCAGTGTACAATATCTGGAATTGACCAGTACAAGTAGCATGTCAAGGACAATGATGGATGAAATAAATACATATTAATTTAAATAGTCACACTGTGCATCAGACACGTAACTTCTTTTCCTTGTATCGATGAGAAGGATGACAGGGATGTGGCACAGTTATCTTTACCTGCACAGGGTGTTGTATGGGAGTGCAGGAGGCCTAGGCTGTCCCAATAGGTTGGCAAGCATGTGTGTGAGTAAGGAAGGGAAGCAGGCAAGACGGGCCATGCAAATGTGATGTGTGTGTCTCTAGGTGACCTGAATGTGACAGTGGTGTGTGAGTCTCTACATGAACACAGCCAAGTACAGTGCTAGCCCTACAGATGTGAATGTTACAGTGCTAGCCCTACAGATGTGAATGTTGCAGTGCTAGCCCTACAGATGTGAATGTTGCAGTGCTAGCCCTACAGATGTGAATGTTACAGTGCTAGCCCTACAGATGTGAATGTTGCAGTGCTAGCCCTACAGATGTGAATGTTGCAGTGCTAGCCCTACAGATGTGAATGTTACAGTGCTAGCCCTACAGATGTGAATGTTGCAGTGCTAGCCCTACAGATGTGAATGTTAAAGTGCTAGCCCTACAGATGTGAATGTTACAGTGCTAGCCCTACAGATGTGAATGTTGCACAGCTTTGAGCCATGCATGGTAGAGCTGACAGCTCATTATCTCCACCCCTGAACATGAGAACTGGCTTTGCCAGGAGTTGAACTAGCACCCTCATGCCCAAGGTCAGATGCTGGGCTACTACCAGAGGGTAACTGCTGTCTGCTGGGACTGTGTTCTCCATGGAAATGCCCAGGACCATGAGCCCATAGCCTGCTATGTCTTGGCGTGGACAGCATACTCCCCTCTGGAGCACTGTATGAACTGCCACTACAGGAGCATTCCATCACAGACAATGTGCATTCCAGGACAGATAATGTGCGATCTGCCTCAGACCAATGTCCTTCCACTACATCAGTCAACTGATCCAGGGTATCCGCAATGTAGTAGAGGAAATCATGGATGTCAGACTGTGCTGCATCCATAACCCTGAGCATTTGTCTGAATTTTCTTTTGGAACATGGCTGTGCCTCAATGATTGCCCTAAATATACACTGAGTGACACATGATGAGACACCTGCAAAAGGTGGTGGAGGGACAGCAGGCATTCCTACGAGCACCCCTATCAATCTGCTTGTGTGAATCCTTGCCAACTGTTTGGCTATGGCCAGTGTTGACACTCACTGCAGCCACAGTAGCCACACTTCCCTGTATAATGTCCCCACCCTCCGACTATCCAATATATGTGGCCTCAGAGGACTGGGTATGCATAGGCATACTGACTGTGTATGGTGATAAGGAGGGAAAATGAGGGATGCAAACCTCTGTGACAGATTCAGCCCCTGCAACCTGTAGCTGTGCCTCACTTTGGCCACCATCATCATCAGACTCTGAAGAGACACTGACATCAGGTTGTGAAGGGGACAAAGACCAACTTACCTGGTCACCTATGATAAAAACGGAAAAGTATTACATTAATACCTGAACTTCTATGCTCTGCAGTACTATGTTGCAATGAATGTTAAGCTGTATACCATGTTGTCATTATTACACACTTGTATAACCCACAACCTTATATAGTAGGACAGGAGGACATTATTTTCTAACACAAATTTGTAAGTATTTGAAAATAACAGATTTTTAAACTAGACCCTCATGAGCAAAGCATAAATTATGTAGACTGTTGTCATTCTGCAGAACTCTGGACAGTTTACTGGTATGGCCATCTGAAATATCCTGACTATACTGTGAAATCAATCACTGTGGTCACACCTACAAGGCATAGGTATGATCTTAAAGTGTGTACATTCACAGCCTACCTGTATATTTGTCAATCATGTGTACAGTACATCAATCCTGCCAGGAGGCCTGGGATGACACTGTAGCTAATACCTTGAAGTAAATCTAATCTACTTCTCTGACAAAAATGTTTTGCACTTACCAGCGGTATGGGCTCTTCCTATTTATGATGGTCCCAAAAAACATTTGAGGGACAGGTAATGTAAACAACACCACATGCTGCAGTATAACATGAGTAATATGTCCAAATATCTCCTATTTATAGTAGCTGCTATGTTAACAGGTATGTGGATCACAATCTGCATGAGCTTAAAACTGCAGCTAACCTTCTCTGACCCCACAAAATACCTGACACCCACTTAAAACTATGTACACCCTGACACAATAAGAGCTAGAGTATTCCAATGCTGATCCAAATAAGCATATCTGGATGCTCATCTTGTGTGGAAATGGTGTCACTCGCATCCATGACATATTGTGTGATGGATGCCTGGGAGCTGTCGTGTGTTGCAAGGTTCACCAGGAATTCTTCAGTGGCTGACAGAGGTTGTTCTGCTGCAGGCCCACCATCTGTGATCTGTCGACCCCTGGCCACATCCACTGCCCGTCTGAGTGCCGAGTGGATCATGTCTATGGCACAGTGTCACACCTGCTCATATGTGCGATACTGGTGACCCACAGCATTTATGTTATAGACCAGTTTGTCCCATAAGGCTTGTCGCTCTTACCTATTTGCCCTCCCTCTGGACAGACGGACTTGGTAGTGTTGTCTTAATGTCTCAATTATGAGGTCATTTTCAGCCTCAGTGAAAGATAGGCAGCATCTGCCATGCATGATATCACCTGAAATACAAAAAAATATGAGCACATGTCACGATGTACAGTACGTACAGGCACAGCAATAAAGGAAGGCAATCAGTATTCCACACCTGATTACACGTCTCATATGCAACACAGTGGGTGTGGAACCAACTAGGATAGTTGCAATAGTGACCTACTCCTGTTTGTGCCATGACAGATACATATGATCACCCAACACAGGAGTCCACTTGTAGTGTGATCCATAGCAGCACCCCCCATAACATATATATAACATAAAATGCAAAACAAACATCTGTGTATTATTACATCTGCTAACAAAGGAAGTCTCCAGGAGACCTGTGCTCCTAGTTAACAGACAGCATTATACCCTTCCTGTAGTCTACATCCTATGTAGGCCTTACACAGTTGCAGATCAATGGCATGTTATCTGTACAGTTCTAAGAAAGGCTTACTGATGTAATCCCCACCCCCACCCCCCACCCCAAGTATATTCAAACATATCCACCATGTTGGAAACAAAATGGTTACATACCTGATGGAGTACAATACTTCTCTGTTGAAAGATGCAGATATATAACTGTTGCAACAAAGAGTTCTCCATAGAAAGTAATTCTTATACACAATGGTTTCCCTAGCTAGGAGTTTGCCTTTTTAAGATGGTTCTCATTAGCAGGCAATTGCCTCTGAACCAGTCTGTGGATCAGAAATGCTAATAGCAGCATACTCAGCTGATTTGCATTATAATCAGGCAATCCCATGCAACTGTTCAACAAGATATAAGGCCTCAATGTAGAATGTATCCCCTTTTCCATGTGTTGGGGTGAAAATTACTGGGGTAAAGATACTACGTCAGCACAGAATGGTTGTAGTAGATACTTATTACTTGCAGATGTGTGTCCTACAGGCTGTAGCTGATGCTGCTACTGCAGGCAGTAAGCATAGTCAGAGAGGCTGCACAATGTGGAGGACAACACTTGTGAGTAACGATGTGACCTGTAGCAGCCTTGGTGTACAGCCAGAGCCTGATTGAGGGAACCCATCCCACAGGAAATCGAGGTATGTGTTTAAGGTAAGTATATTAGCCAAAGTTCTCATTAACTGAGTAAAAGGCAACATAGTTGCTGTGTCCTAGAACAAGGTAGGGGGTACATTTACCATTATGTCAACCATTTGGACAACCTCCAAGTCATGTGTTATGTTAGTCGTCTGGAATGTGTGTGCCAGCAATGCTTGCTTCTAGCATGACCTGTATATGTGTATGTTACTTGTGCAGCAGTGGTTATCTGTAATATCAGCAGCAAATCATTGTGGGCTGCAGTCTGGCAATACTGGGACTCATTTATATTACATACTTTGAAATCCTCTGTGAATGCATAATAATGCATTACCTGACACTGCATGCACTTTCTAGTGTTTTAATAGGAATATGTTAACTGTGTTCCTATCTGTAGGCCTTTGACTTCCATCATGGAAAAGCAGACATTCCATCTGTGCTGCTTTGGGTGGATAAATAGGACATGAGACAGTCATACATATCCGATTCATAATGGTGATGTACACTTATATGTATTTTAAATGCTAGACACCACTGAATTTGAACCCAGGACCAAAAAATAATGTTTTCAAAGCATTTAACAGAGTGAGCTACAAACTCACAGTTACTATGTGTATTTTTAAACACATAATTGCACACATACATGCTGTTACCTACTTCATTTACACTGATGTCCCACTCATCAGACTAAACAAGGAGAAGGTTACTGTCAGCTGCCTGCCAGGTCCCAGGATCCACTACATAACCCACGCACTCAGGTCACGCCACAACAAGTACAAATATGACTCTGTCATTGTCCATGTTGATGTGAATGACCTGAGATGTACATCCATGGACTACATGAAAAGAGACATGGAAGAGCTCTCCAAACTTGTAGCCCAGGCAGGTATGACCCTAGCCCTGAGTAGCATCTTGCCTTTGCCCAGAATGACACTGCAGTACAAGGACAAAATGATTGACTTCAACAATTGGCTAAGGTTCTGGTGTCATTCTAAGGGGATCCAGTATCTGTCTGCCTGGGATGACATGGTCGACACACCTCCAGGCTAGTTGCTCAGCATAATGCATCCGAGGTTATCCAACAACCTCTGGGTAAAATTGCAATCCAGTTTGTATCTTGCTACAGATCCCCCTCCATGCCCCAGAATTCCCACTCCTCTTTTCTTGCTATACTAGAAAATATTAGGGTTAAACCAAACACTCTAATAATGGGTGATTTCAACTACCCCACTATTAACTGGAAAAACTACTCATGTAACAACTCCTTCGCTCAACACTTTCTGGAATTCATAAATTCCAATGCACTGGATCAACCTATCCACACCACCACCAGGGGCAACAATATCCTAGACCTAGTCATTACCAACATGAGTGTGAGTGACCGGTGTTCCACACCTGAAGTCAACTCCTCGTTGGTCAGATCTGACCATAAGCTAATCACCCTAAAATTCCACATCCCGCCCCCACCCACCATTAAGGAAACCATGGTAAAAAAATTCTCCAAAGTCAACTTCATGATTCTTAAGACAGAAGTGGCAAACTTCATGACACCCATGCAGATGGACAATACAGTTACGACTGCTGAATCCTACACAAATGCACTCTATAAACACTTACACGAGTGCATGGATTGTGCTATCCCAAACAGAACTAAGACACTATCCTTCAAAAAGAGGAAGCTAATCTGGTGGTCCCCTGCCATAAACAAACTCTACAACAGAAGGAAGAAACTTTTGCAAAAGAGAGTAAAATCCCATGAGTGGAGGAGCTCCCTGGTCAGCCTCAGTAAGAAGCTTAGATCCATTATAAGATCCTCCAAAGCTAGTTACAAAAACAAAATCACCACTGATTCTATGGACAACTACAAAGCATTCTATACCTATGTCAAGAATCTCAATGGCAACACCCAGATCTGCTCTGAGTTACAGCACAATGGCACAAAAATTACAGAACCAACTGATATTGCCAACATCCTGGCAAATAGGTTCAGTGTTAACTTTACCCCCCTCTGATCCCCTAAAGGGATTCTATCTATACAGGAAGAATGCAGAGTCCCTGTAATCACAGCTGTGCAAGTAAAAGCTGCACTCTCTAAAGCCAAAAACACAACATCCATGGGACCAGACAACATCCCAGGCTGGGTTTTACATGAACTTCAGAACGAACTGGCTCCCCACCTAAGCACCATGTTCAATCATAGCCTCATGTCATGCTTTGTGCACACTGAATGGCACACAGCAACAGTTATCCCACTCCACAAAGGGGGCGCCACCACTGACCTCGGGAACTATTGCCTTATTAGCCTGACAAGCCTGGTCTGTAAGGCCATGGAACATATCATCATGCGACTAATAAACAAAGACATTGGTAGCCTCCAAACTCTGGACCCCACCCATTTTGAGTTTGTGAAAGGCAGATCATGCCTCCTGAACCTCTTTGAGGCAGTCACCAAAGCCTTAGATGAGGATAAGGTGATTCACACAGCCTATCTTGACCTCGCCAAGGCTTTCGATACCATCCTCCATTCTGGAATTATAGCTAAACTCACTAAACTAGGTATAAATCCCTACATCACAAGATGGGTTGCCAACTGGCTCACTGACAGAACCCACACTGTAAAAGTTGCAGACTCCAAATCTGAATTCAAACCAGTGACAAGTGGAGTACCACTGGGTTCATTCTCCTGTTTGGTATCTACTTCTCTGAAGTACAGGCTAACACAGAAGCCCTTTGGCTAATGAAGTTCGCAGATGACAGCAAACTAGGAGCCATAGTTGAGTCCCCAAATGATGTGGACATCCTACAGAAGGGTCTCACTGAGACAGATTCCTGGTGTCAGAGGCATGGCCTCAAGCTCAATGCCAAAAAGTGCATTGTCATCCCTTTTGATAAAAACTCTGTACCCATGAACTACCACATAGGTGGCAATCTGCTTAATGCCAAATGTGTGATACGAGACCTTGGGCCCCAGGTGGACAGTAGTCTCTCCTTTGATAATCACATCACCATAGTAGTCACAAATTCCTTCTACGTGGCACACCTCATCACAAAAGGGTTCTCATCCAGGAAAAAAGAGGTCATTGTTCCCCTCTACTCGACACTCTTTAGACCCATTATAGAGTATAATGCCTCTTTTGGAATGTTCCTCACAAGACATCTGCAGCAGCTAGAAAGGCCACAGAAGTACCTCACAAAGAGGATTACTGGCCTCAAACAGATGCCCTACACTGACAATCTCAAAAAACTCCAGCTTTACTCAGTAGCATATTACTTACTCTGAGGTGATCTCTGCCTAACATATAAAGCTATGTCAAACCCAGAGCTGTTGGAGATACTGCACCTAAAGAAATCCCAATCCCTCCAAACTACACACTCTACAGACCTAAACCTTGTCATCGCGGTAAAAGGACATGCTGAAGGGATAGATTCCTGCCCCAGAGACTTCCCATACTCTGGAACAAGCTACCCATCTAAGTCAAGCAAAGTTCCTCATAAGCACTCTTCAAGAAAAATCTTGATGAGTGAATGGGAAATAGGAAATACACCCCAGGGATCACTTCTGTGGCTCTACTCGACAGGGGCACATGAAAATAACTTTCTTGGGTGGCGTAAGCCAGGGAACCATGTTGGCTAGGCTTACTTAGGCCCTTGGGCTGATTGCCAAGTACTTACTTATGAACCTATGAACCTATCTATTATTATGTGTATGGTTTTGTAGGGATGTATTTCTCCACCAGAGTCCTAGTTAAACACCTGTTTTTTTCCATTAATGTTTCAGCAGGTATATATTTAAATGTTGCAAATATAATTGCACAGTTACATGCTGTTAGAGACCTCAGTTACATCCATTATTATGTGCTTGGCTTTATAGTGATGTATTCCAATACCAGAATCCAAGTTACACTCCCAATTTTCTATTACCGTTTTATCAAATTTGTGTAACACGGCATGATGTGCAGCATTGCTTGAACACGCTTAATGATGGGAAAATGACAAGTATTATGTTTTGCTTAAAACACCTGTATTAATTAAAAGTGGTGTGGCTTTGTGGGTTACTGCACTGATCTGCAGGTGCAATAGTTCTGGGTTTGAAATAGGGTGTAGGTGTACTTTTTGAACCTGATTAATATTTTTTCACAAACATTTATGTAACTATAGCTCCATTTAGCTGAGCTTAGCAATGCTGCATGTCACTCAAAAATCTTTAAAGAAATGAAAAATGGGGAGATAGGACAGTGGTGAAATGGGGTGCAAGCAGACGGAAAAACATAGTGAAAGGCAGGTAAGTATGTGCAGGAAGGGTGTAGGAAAGAACCATAGCTATCATTTGCTTGTAAATCAACAGCTGTGCATTTTAACAATTTTTTTAGCTAAATTTGGACTGTCACACCCAGACAGAGAAGTGAGGACAACATATGTGCGTTGTTAAGACAATTGGATCAAATTAAGCATGTCCAGTGGACATGTGTATGAAATGGAGAGCTATATATGCCACAGTATTTTGTTTTTTGGGACAGATGCCCATTTTTTAAGGTGAGAGTGGAATGCTGGGGAAGGCACATGGGTATATGTGGGGGAGGTAAGTTGATAAGGTGAGGCAGCTTTTGCAGACAGACATGACAGCAGAGAGGGTTTTTATGTGGCACAAAATGAGGGTGAACACCTTGAATGGGGAGGCTGTTGTGGAATCCCAGTCCCATGGACTCAGACACTGTAGCAGTGTGACTCAAGTTCTCACCCATGGGACTGTCAGCACTGCACATTCACTGCTCCTGTGGAGGCAATAGTTGACGTTGGCACCTAGGGTGAAACTGCAGGCAGTTCATCACGGGTGACATAAGAACCTCCTCCACTGCCACTCCCAGAGGGGGAACCACTCTCAGACTGTGCTGCAGAACTACCCAGTGGAACAGGTGGTGCAAGGGCAGCAGAGGGGGCACCACCAGGCTGCAGCCTAGATGAACTGGGCCTGGTGGCATGGCCAGGGTAGCCAAGGTAGGTGGATCAGCTGTAACTGGCCTACCCTGTCATGCTGCAGGAAATTAAATATAAACATAAGGTAAAAATAAACATAACAAAACAAATTAAATTAATAACATAATAGAAAATAATAATAAGTAATGGAAAGAAATAGAAAAGAATATAATGAGGAACGTAAAGTATGTTAACAAAACAATATTAAATTATACATAAGGTCAACATGAGAGGTAATTACAAAAAATATATTCATATCAAATCATAATAATAAATATAATTAATAAATTAAAAAAGAGAAGGGGTTGGGTAAGAGAGAAAAAAGAACATTAGTAACTTCACAGATAATATAACTACACAGACTACTACTGCATACTTCTACATATCTCAAATTTCAGTTCTGAGAACAGTGACTGCTAATATTATATAGATGATGTTACACATACCTAGCTCTCAACCTGTCAACATGGGGCATTTTGGGCCAAGCCCTACCAAATGGTTGTACAAAGACACAATTACAGGGAACATTTTTGCATACTGTGCTCATACATTAGTAGCAAGGTGTTCTGATAATAGATTTGCCATTAAACTGCATTCCAGGTAATGTCATATATCTTCAAATCAAGGACCAGGCATATGGGGCATTAGTCATTACATTCTTCAAAAATTGCAACAGTTGAGAGTTATGTCATGTATACTAATTACACTAGACAGCCAGTCATTTCTCAGTTGTCTGCCATGGGATAAGTACCCACTAGCAGTGACTACAGGAATTATGTGCACTTTGAATATAATGAATTCTCAAAGAACCTCTCCTTTAAGACTTTTATTGCAACCTTTTGTGTGAAATTGTACATTTACACACATGCATAGTTGTGTCTAGTATTGGATTGGAACCCACATGAAGTGTCCAAAAGAATAATGAGCACTTTGTTTGAAAACATTACTTATCAAAGCACCATCTCCTTTTACACTTTATTGGTTAATGTCACTTGAAATCTGGTATTTACACACATGTATCATCTGTCTATTACTACTGTTAACTTACCTGTATACCCTGTTCATTTACTAAGTGCTATCTACAGCATGTTTCAGAAAAGATTATCAGAACTCAAGCTTGACCCTTAACCTGGGTATTGCACTACATTTATTTCTGACATTTGTTGGTGCATTTTTTTATTCATTTACATGTAACAGTTGACTGTTGTCAGATTAGAACACATATGCAGTGAATACAGGAACAGTGAACCCTTTATTTGAAAACATTACTTATCAAAGACCATCTTCTATTACACTTTATTGCTTAATGTCACTTGAAATCTGGCATTTACATACATATATGGCTGTGTAAGACATCTTTTACATACCTGTATGCCCTGTTCATTTACTGAGTGCTATCTATAGCATGTTTCAGAAAAGATTATCAGAACTCAAGTTTGACCCTTAATCTGGGTATTGCACTACATTTATTTCTGACATTTGATGGTGCATTGTTTATTCATACAAATGTAACAGTTGGCTGGTGTCGGATTAGAACACACATATAGCTAGTACAGGAATAGTGAATGCTTTATTTGAAAACCTTACTTATCAAGGCACTAAAAAACCATGGTGGTGCAGCGGTAGCATTGTCGCCTCACAGCAAGAGGTTCTCCCGTTCAATTCTCAGCTGGAGTGCCTTCTGTGTGCAGTCTGCATGTCCTCCCTGTGGTCGAATGGTGTTCGAAAGACATGCGTAGGGTGTGCCTTCGTTGAAGGTTGGGTGTCAAGCTGGCACCTCGGCACCGTAAAAATCTACTGCCAATCATTAGCGGACCAGAGTTCCGCTGTGGCAACCCCTAACTGGGAAAAGCTGAAAGAAGAACAACAACTTATCAAGGCACTATCTCCATTTATACTTTGTTGATAATGTTGCTTCATATCTGTCATTTACACACATGGATAGCTGTCCAGGACTTCAGTTAACTTACCCATATACCATGTTCTTTTACTGAGTGCAATATACAGCATTATTTCAGACAAAATCAGCAGAACACAGGCTTGAACTTTATTCTGGGTATTGCACTACATTTATTTATGACAGTTGTTGGTGCATTCTTTATTCATTTACATGTAACAGTTGACTGGTGTCAGATTAGAACACACATGCGGTGAATACAGGAATAGTGAACACTTTATTTGAAACCATTACTTATCAAATCTCCATCACCTTTTAAAACATATTGATTAATGTTGCTTCATTTCTGGCATGCATACCATGGTTAGCTGTCATGGACTTCTGTTAACTAACCAATATACCCTGTTCATTTATTGAGTGCAACCTAAAGCATATTTTAGACAATGACCAGACCAGAACAGTGACTCTTAATCTGGGTAGACCCCAACATTAACTGATGGTTGGAAGCTATGCTACACAGGACTGCATGCTTACTTGCTCTACGATTTCAGATATGTATTGACATATTAGTAAAGATGTAAGATATGAAATTTTGTGGGGTGCATCTATCTCTCGCATCTTGGACCCAGGTGTCCAAGGTTCCCCTCTTCCTACGCTTCAGGTCATCATAGTGGTGATGACAATGCTCACCAGTGTGGGGGATACCAGTAGCACTGGTTAGGTCCCTGGTCAAATGATCCCAGGCCTCAGTCTTGCACTCTGAGCACTTGTACTTGCCCTGCAGCAGCTGGGATCCATATCTCTCTACCAGGAGTCCAATAAAAACTTTGGACTCCTGCACACCCCACTTTTACACCCCAAAGCATGCTCCCTCACCAATTACAGCAACCATACCCACAGTTAAGGTCAGGCTCCAAGGAATGATATGAAATTCTCACTGATTGGCCTTTATATAGGCTGCATTCCCACCTTTGCATATCATACTGTAACTTTCAAAAAAGCTCCATATTGTTTAACATTACAGAAACTCACAAATCCATGTTTAAGTGAAGCTTAGCAATGCACAACTTTTCAGACCATGTATAAAGTCAACTGATGTTTCAGTCAACTGATACAGTTTCACAGCACTTAATGTAAAAAGCTTTACTACCCAGGACTCGAACCCATAATCTAATACACTGTAGGTTATGACTCAACCTATCTAGCCACTGGGATAGTGCAGGTAACTTTAATATCTGCAGATACACTGGGAAGGTATCTATCAGCGTGGCTCAGCTTTGCTGCATGGGTATACGCGTTGCTAATCCTGGCAGACTGACAATAACTGAATACATCTGGTTTCTATTTTCACTGTCTTGCAGATATGTACTCTTTAAATATGCAATGCTACACCTAGCTTAACAATGCTCCATATCTTGCAAACATATGTTAAAAAAAATTCATATTGAATGCATCCAATTTCTATTTGTAGATGTCTAGCGGATGTCAGGATACTTGTTATATATCACAGATCAGAGTTGTGGTCAGTGCCCCTCCTCTCTTCAGCTCAGTGTGAATAAGCAGAAACCCTCTCAAAGATAGGGCTTAAGTACCAGAAGGGTCAAACCTCAAACAACTTTAAAAAAAGCTCAAAAGAACCAATGAGGTGCTTACTCCAAGCTCTGGACCAGACAACTTTTATCAGCCAATGACCAATCCACACAATCGTCTCACTAAACAGCCACTGCAAACAAATAACCAGGCCCAGAGACAGCAAACCTGAAACTTAACTATGCTACAGCTACTAGCTACACTATTTCAGGCAGAAAACACTACCAAAATGTTTGTCACAGCAGAAAACCAGCAGTGAGACAGTAAATGAAAGTTTTAAACAGAAAAAGGAGCAAAGAGACTCTAGAGAATGCTTTTAACTGCAAACAAATCAGTTATATGATACACTCCTTGGCAGGAAAATCAGAACAAACAGATGCCTAACAAATGGAGAAAATTTCCAGCTAATACCTTTCACACAGTGAAATTAGCTAAAAAAGCTTTACAAACAGTGAGACAGTAACAAAAGTGATTTAACAGGCCCAGTAAGGCAAACAGTTGCAGTACAACAGTGCAGATTAGTTTATTGCAATAAAATACAGTAAAAAGTAGGCAGCATACAATAAAAGGTGCAATAAATGGTAAGAATAAGCAATAACTAATAAAAATAAGCAAGAAAATGGGATACTTATTGTTATATGTCACAGATCAGAGTTGTGGTCAGTGTTCCTCCTCCAGTCAACTCAGTGTGAATGAGCAGAACCACTCTCAAATGTAGGGCTTAAGTACCAGAAGGTTCAAACCTGAAACAACTTTTAAAAAAGCTCAAAAGAACCAATGAGGTGCTTACTCCAAGCCCTAGACCAGCCAACCTTTATCAGCCAGTGGCCATTCTACACAATCCTCTCACTAAAGTGAGGAATGGCTTCCGCTAATCCAAGATGGCCTGGAAAATGTGCTCAGAACAAACAGCTACTGCAAACAAACAATCAGGTCCAGATATAACAAACCTTGAAACTATCCTATGCTACAGCTACTAGCAACACTATTCTAGGCAGAAAATACTACACAAATGTTTATCACAGCATAAAAACAGCAGTGAGACACTGACTGAACGTTTTAAACAGAAAAAGGAGCAAAGAGACTCTAGAGAATGCTTTTAACTGCAAACAAATCAGTTATATGATACACTCCTTGGCAGGAAAATCAGAACAAACAAACAGATTTTTAACAAATGGAGAACATTTTCAGTTAATACCTTTCACACAGTGAAACTAGCTATTTCTTCCCCCTAAAGAAGTACTGATTTAGTGGCATGGATCAAAATGTGTTAAAAAATGACATGTTTTTCCCATTACTCTTGTTACCTAACCCACAACTGAAGATGTCCCTGGGCAAATTGGTTTGTTTGACTTCCTCAGAACAATGAAAGTCCCACAAAACAGCTTTAAAATAGCCAATGGTTGAACATAATTGGTCAGCAGTTGAACCAATAGACCTGAACGTTATAAAAGGTAATGAAAACCATTCAGATGAAATTAATAAAAAACACATTACTATGGTACTGTTCATGCTAAATAAATAAGATTGTAAAATATATTCTCACTCATATTGTTGCTTTCAAAAAATACTTTAAAAATCTAAATACATATTGAAAAAAAATAAATATTAAAAAATAGAATGTCATGGAATTACAAAGAATATATCCAAGAATGAAAAATGTTGAACACTGACTCCTTGTTAAAAGTCTTCTAATGAAATATGAAACTGCAGATAGAATTGGCAGTGCCAGGAAATAACAAAACAGTAAAGTTTGAATTCTGGCTACTTTTTCTTTTAACGCAGATGAAATGGAGATAAAATCATTAAGCCCAGGGTGTATGTTTGCAGCCAAACATAATTGCCACATTAATTCTTTTTTGTTCAACTGATTCTTCCAGCCCCCCCCCCCATATCCTGAATAACCATATCAATAATACCAAAACTGTATCCTGTGTAGTTTGCATTGCGCATACCTTGCTGTTCCTATAAAGGGCATTGTTTTCCTTTTTAGTTTTGATATCGTAAAGGTGTTCATAAATTGTTAACTTCAATGCCCTCTTTGTTTTACCAACATAAAAGCTGGCTATTTTAAAATGTTTTGTGGGACTTTCATTGTTTTGAGGAAGTCAAACTACCTTTTGATGAAAGCGCTTAACTTCAGTTACAGTTTTGTTTCAATAAATGGATATTAGACGGAGTTGTTGACCTGTGTCCTTGTCTTTGGTGCTGGTATTTTTGGTTATTCGTTGTGGTTACAGCATCTACCACATTTTTTTCATTTTTCGTTTGTTATCAAACCTCATTTAGACACCTGACAAACACTGGTAATAAAATACACACTTTAAAAATGGAGTCTTAAACATGCCTCAGCACTGAATGAATATATGTGAAAATAACCTTTGTATTGTGCGGCACATGTTCCATGTCATACTCATGGGAGAATATGAGAGAGAAAGATACTTATTGGAGATATAAAAAAGATACAAAATACTTATTAGAGATATAAAAAAGATACTTTTACATGAAAAGATAAAAAATGATACCATATGCTATTGCCTTATGGTGCATTCTGCATGAGTCAATTTTACTGGAAGATAAACTGCTCTGGGAATTATAGGATTGACAGAAACAAGAGAAACTATGCCATTGTAGTGGTTATTACTGTCTCTTTAGTCTAACAAATTCTAGCAAAATGCCTCTTATACAGGACAGATTAAGTAAGTAGACCATTACTAGAAATTAACATTTTAATGCCATGCAATGTTCAGCACTGCTAATGAATAAATATGTAACATGTTTATCTTCACATCTCTTCACGCCTCAGTTCAGAACTTTAAGAACTGCCTTTTTTGAATATTAATTTAAATAAAATGTTCTTCACATGCCCAAAGATTAACAGTTTGATAAATCCATACATTAGTTTAACAATTAGGCTATTTCTCGCTGTATATTTAGAAGAAGACCATTGTACTCTACTTAACTATAACATTTACCATCTTTTATATTTCAGCTTTTAATTAATCATGCAACTTTAGAGAAAAATAAAAAAAATGAATAAATGTCCAAAAAAATGACCTGGTGACAGTTTGATAAGCAAAAACTCAAGCCTTTAAGTGAGGTAATGAACAGCATTCGGAAGGTGAGCTGTGAAGATATTGTTTCCAGTCTGGCTGATCTCCCAGTCGACTTGTCACTTACCATGTGAGTGATAATTGTTTTCACCTTTACGTGCTTGCAAAACACTCTTGTATAGTCTATCATCATCATCATCATAAAGCTCTCCATTCCTCATTAAAGAAGACATGGTTGCATGCATACACATGCACTCACATGCATGCAAACATGCATACAAACAAATGCACCGGTGTGCATGCACACACGCACACACTTTTAAGATGGTCAGCTGAGGTAAAAATCAGTGGAAGGTAGCTTGATGCCCCATTGCTCCTGTAGATGTTGACATTTTTATGTAGCTCACTGGGGGCTTGCATGTTCAGTGACACAGAATAGGAGTACATGCACACCTCATAGTGTTCACTACTGTAGGCTTATGTTGATTCCTGATTTTTGTGAACATGCATATTAATCAGAATTGTCTTCAATCCTCCTGCTGCTTATGCCATAACAGCTCACACCTTTACCTTTATAGCGTGACCACTGACCAGGCTTTTGAGAAATCAGTCCTACCCTACTCCTAGCTGACTATTTTATTCTTAGACCACTAGCGAAGTTAAGGTCACCTGCATTATAAATGGTGAATCTAACCCTGTACCACTGCCTAAGCCACCATGTATTTTTTCTGTTTATGACAACTTGTGGGATACTCATCAATAATTGTTCAGGAAAGAAAATCCTGACAAGCTACACTAGCGTACAGTACAGTTGTGTAAGTTGAACTTACCATAACAGTAGATGTTCAAATGATCACTGCTGCAGTAACCTTACACATATATGGGTTATATCCTATCAAAGATATAACAGTCAGCCAGCCAGTTTCCAAAGATTCAGGGCACTTTCAACCCACCAAAACTGTCAAGCAGCTTAAGCTGAGCTGACTAAAAGACAAGTTCAGGTGCAAAGCCCTACACAGCTTTCCAGTCAGCAGAGAGAAGGAGGCTGAGCCCTGAAAGGACAATGCTAGGGATAACAAAAAAAGTAAATGAACACCCTGTCATAAAAAACACACAAAAAGACAAGGGGGATGGAGGGAGGGAGTGACTACTGCAGCCATGATCATTCAGACATTGTCGCTGTCCTACTTTGGACACAATAGAAGAGTGTTTGTGGGTTCTGTTTAAGCAGCTTTATTTTGTACAAACACATTATGATAGAAGCTAACTGACTTTAACTTAAGTAACTTATATACAAACTAACTTCTGGAATTATACAAGCTCACTCTATGGCTGTGTTCTCAAAATGGCACTAGTAATGGCACGTGCTGGACATTTATATATGCACGTTGCATCTCTGAGATGCTTCTTAAAGGTACAGTACTCAGCACATGCACTCTGATATATATCCTCCCTTCTGAAAAAACAAAACATGCAGTGCTATAAATCTTTTTGCCATGCAGATATCACAGACAATTGTCAGTCATGCATTTATACAAGATATGATACGTATATACATAGTTAAGACCATGTTGCTACATATTTCACATTGCTCTTAGATACTCATCAGTAATGTGTGACATAAAATTGAGAATTGGGCTTAACTATTGGAGCTGTCTCTGAAAATTGTTCTAGCTTTGATTTACTTGGAACATCTTCAGAAATGGAATCAGAGGTAGGAACACCCTCTGGGATGGAAACAGCATTTGGCTCTCTCTGAGATTTAGAGTCTAAGTCAATATGATAATGTTGTGATGATGATTCTGGTACAGGTAACAGATGTTTATAGTTTTGCCTGTACTGTGTACCTTCCGAGTCTATCAGGTAGGATCTCAGTTCAGGACATTTGCCAGTAATTTGCCCGATACAGTCAAAACCTTTTTCTGTTTGAAGTCTGATCATTTCTCCTTCCCTTAATGGAGAAAGAATTTAGCTCAACTTGTACGATGACTTCTGGATTTAATGTTTCTGAAATAATTGAGCCTTGATGGTCTTGCTTAAGGTTTTAGTAGATTGGTAGTAATAGGTAGAGTAGATCTTGTTTGCCTGGAAAGAATTTGTTGAGCTGGAGATCTGAGAACATTATCATGAGAAACGTTCCTTAGGTTAAGGAGATGTAAGAAAACATCTTAATTGTCATGCCTTGACCTTTCAAGTAGTTGTTTTGCACTCTGCACAGCTCGCTCAGCCAGGGCATTTGACTGTGGATACTCAGGACTGCTAGTATTATGTAGAAAGTCCCATTCTCTTGCAAATGTCTGAAACAAATGGCTAGTAAATTGAGTACCATCGACAGAAATAACTTTGTGCAGACTACCATGGACTGAGAAATGACATTTCAGTTTAGTAATAGCAATAGTAGATGTTAGATTAGGTAGCAAGTCGATCTCAAACCAGTTTGAATAAGAGTCCACCAATACCAAGTAGTGTTGATTGTTCAACTCAAAGATATCAGTGGCTACTGTCGACCAAGTTAGTTCAGGAACTGGATGTAGCTGAAGTGGTTCTCTCTGCAGATGCGGTTTAGTACTATTGCATACTGAACAAGAAGAAAGTACTTTATCAATGTCTTTCAGTAATGAAGGCCAAAATACTAATTCTCTCACTCTTGGTGGATGGGTAACCTGGGTGACCACGATGCAAAATTTTGATATATTCTTGTTGTAAGGAAACTGGAACAACAACTTTAGGACTTTTGAAAATAATGCCATCTTCCTTCAACATTTCATCTCTGTAAGGAAAATATATTTGCCCTTCAGGTGGTACACTAGATTGCTTTGACGGCCATCCAACATTAATATAGTGATTGAGCTTTTGCAAAAGTGGATCAGTATTAGTGCAATCTTGTAACTCATCAAGCCTAGTGGTAGAAAAATTACATACTACCATCACATTAAAGTCAAAATTCTCTGTGTCAAGCTGTTCCATCGTATTTCTGGGTGATCAGAATAAGGTATCAGCCAGACAGAGTAGTTTGCCTTTCATATACACCATTTTGAAGTTGTACTTTTGTAATTTGAGCATCATTCTTTGTAATCTCGTTGGAGCTGAATGCATAGGCTTCTTTAGAATAGTAACTAGAGGTTGGTGGTCAGTTTCAATCTGAATAGCTCGACCATAAATATAATCATGAAACTTGGAACATGCAAACACAATTGCCAAAAGTTCTTTCTCAATTTGAGCATACTGCATCTCAGTTTGGGTAAGTGTTATAGATGCATAGGCTACTGGTCTGCACTCTTGAAGTATAACTGTGCCAAGACCAAATTTTGAAGCATCACAGGAAAGAGTGACTAGTTTATTCACATCATAGTATCTTAGTGTAGGTGGGGTGGCAATTTTCTGCTTAAGGTCTTCAAATACCTTCTGATGAACCATGACCGTGCAACATTTTTACACATTAGCTCTCTTAAAGGTGCTGTCAACTCACTGAAGTCTGGTATAAACTTGCTGAAATAGTTGACCATGCCTAGAAAATGTTGTAGAGCTTGCACATTGTCTGGTGCTGACATTTCAAAGATAGCTGCTTGCTTGGTTGGGTCTAGTCTCAAGCCAGTACTGGTAAATAAATGATCTACTTATGTAACTTCTGGTAGTCTGAATTTGCACTTCAGAAGATTGAGCTTTAAGTTCACTTCAAGTGCTCTATCTAGAACTCTCTTTAGCTTTCTGTTATGCTCTGCTTCATCATTGCCTCTAACCTATAAATCATCTACTATTATGGCACAAGGACAACCTGAAAAAATTTGCTCCATTGCATGCTGGAAGACTGCACTTGCAGAATTTATTCCAAATGGCATCCTTAGGAATCTGTATCTGCCAAATGGAGTACCAAAAGTGGTTAAAAATGAGGATTTGTGATCAAGCATCACTTGCCAAAATGAACTCTTTGCATCCAAAACAGAAAAAAACAGTGGCATTCGGTATTAGGGCTGCAACCTCTTCAACTGTGCACATTGGATGATATGGTCTCTTCAATGCTTTGTTCAAATCGCTTGGGTAAATACATATTTTGATTTTGTCTGAGCCTTTTTTGTGAGTTGCAACTATAAACGGCACCCATTCAGTTGGTTCTGTGACTGGACAAATACCACCTTGCTGCACCATTTTATCCAATTAAGCTTTGACTTTGTTCTGCATAGCTATCAGAACTCTTCTTGCTGGTCTAACTACTAGATTGACCTCTGGGTCTAACTTCATGAAATACACAACTGGAAGTTTGCCCAACTTGTCTTTGAAAACATCAGCATACTCTGAGAAAATGGTTTCAGAAAAAATGGAACTAGGAGATGTACTTATGTGAAGAACTTCTTTGGTAAAAGAAAGCAGATTCATTCTCAAGCTATCATTGAGAACCAATAAAGACTCTACTACTCTTTATACCGCAAAGAATAACAACTTGCAATAGCTCTTGGCCAAATAACATGAAAGCATCACTGAACCTTCTGTTTGAATTTCTTCACTTCTGTAAGCAACAAGTTTCGCACTACTGGCCACAATGAGTTGCTCATTAGCTCTCACTTTAGCAAACGTGTTTGCTGATATAACATTACACTCTGAACCAGTGTCTACTTTAAGCTCTGTGGATGCACCATTGATCATTCCAGATAGTACAAAACACTTTGTTCTTTGCCAATAAATTCACTGCATCAACTCTTTCACCAATTACTGATACACCATCCACATAGAAATTAGAACTGCAGTCCACTTGATCGACTTGCTTCTTTGTGTGACCTTTCTTTTCAACTGTGTGAGGTTTCCTTGATTTGCAAAACTTTTGAAAATGGTTCCATTTTTTGCACTTATGACATCGCTGACTGAAAGCTAAGCATTTATCTCATCTAGACTCATGATTTGTATTACATTTGTGACAGTTAACAATAAAGCTGGACTTGGGTTTTGCTGATTCATGCCTGTATCAGCACTGAGGAACTAGCCTTAGATCTTGATGGAAAGCTATGTCTCCTACTAGGAAGCCCCATAGCAATTGTAGCTGACACATGCTAAGGCCTGCTTCTGTTTGCCATGTATTGCATACTATCTACACTTGCTCTGGAGCCTGCTGAAACCATGCTCTTCTCACTCACAAGCATACTTGTGTGTTTTTCTGTCACCTCATGAATCTGACAAATCTCTATGGCCTTACTCAACATTAAATCACTGTCATGAAGCAAGATCTTTCTCACAGCAGCACTATTAATACCACACATGAGCCTGTCCTTTATTAACTCATCTTTTAAATCACCAAACCGA
This sequence comes from Protopterus annectens, assembly GCF_019279795.1. NCBI lineage: Eukaryota > Metazoa > Chordata > Ceratodontiformes > Protopteridae > Protopterus > Protopterus annectens. The sequence continues at coordinate 606,755,946 of NC_056728.1, read as the reverse complement.
TACGTTTTAGCCTTGTTTCTCAGGTCAGTTATATAAGCTGCAAAAGATTCCCCTGTTTTCTGATCTCAAATGTAAAACAAATGCCTTTCCAATGTAATATTTGTCTGAGGGTTACACATTTTTCTGAATTTGCACTTCAAACACTCAAGGTCTTCCCTTGATTCAGCCTGTACAACAATATGACGAGTTTCACCTTCTCCCTCATATACTGCTGATGCATACACAAATGAACACTCTCTTTTTATGGCCTCTGACCCAGCTAGGTTTAACAAAATGAATGCCTTGGTGCATGCATCTTTATCTGAATAAGCTGCTTGTATAAAAATATCATACTCTTAGGTTCATAGGTTCATAGGTAGGTACTAGGCTACTGGCCCTAAGGCTTATACAAGCCTAGCCAAAAAAGTACCCTGGCTTTTACTACCCAAGAAAATTATTTTCCTGTTCCCCTGTCAAGCAGAACAACAGATCCCTGGGGTGAATTTCCTATTACCCATCCAATCGCAAAGATTTTTCTTGAAGAGTGCTAATGAGGAGCTCTGTTTGACATAGATAGGTAGTCTGTTCCAGAGTATGGGAAGTCTCTGGGACAGGAATCTATCCCTCCAGCATGTTCTGTTTATTGTGGTGACAAGATTTATGTCTCTAGAGCGTGTAGCTTGCAGGGATTGGGATTTCTTTAAGTGGAGCATGTCCAACAGCTCTGGGTTTGACACAGCTTTGTATGTTAGGCAGAGATCACCTCAGAGTAGGCGATATGTGACGGAATAAAGCTGGAGTTTTTTGAGTCGGTCTGTGTAGGGCATCTGTTTGAGGCCAGTAATCCTCTTCATGAGGTATTTCTGCGGCCCTCCCAGTTGTTGTAGATGTCTTGTGAGGTACATGCCAAAAGGAGCATTGTACTCTATAATGGGTCTAATGAGTGATGAGTAGAGGGGAACAATGACCTCTTTTTATCTGGATGAGAAATCTTTTGAGATGAAGTGTGCCACATAGAAGGATTTCCTGACCACTGTGGTGATGTGATTATCAAAGATTCTTGCTCAAATATTCTCCAATTCTCTGCAATATTCTGATCAAATACAAGTGATAAAGGCTTTTGAAACATCTGCCATATTAACACGTACCAGTAAAGGATTTTGCAAACAAGCATGAACACATAATACACATATGCCAGAAATGTATCCCAGTATTTTTACTTTGCCCTTCTGCTTTGTGCTTCTGAAATTATGTTCATGGGCTTTCTGAAACAATGCTATTGGGAATACTCTGCGAAATAACTCTCTTGAGCACTGTAACACCTTTTGAATTTGTTATATTACCAAAGTAATTTATCATCATTTTAAGAAACATTTGAACTTCATGATGCAAATGAACTGGGCAAGTGAAGCTCAGAGTCAATAACATTTTGAAGTAATCACACTTTGCAAATAAACTGTACACAGCACAATGAAATGTCCACAAATGGCAAGACTTTGCTAGGCAATTCTTTACAGTGCAAGAAACATTCTGTAATGGTGGCACTTTGCGAATAGACACACCCAGCCCAAGACACTTTTCAAAATGTCTATACTTTGGCTGTATTTTATGAAATAGTTGCACTTTGCACACAAATAAACTCTTCAGAATACATGTGCAGTAATAAGCACACACTGTAAGCACTTTAACACACTTTGAGATACGTTGAATCACTTTAGTTATGCCCTTGATACAATACAAATTCATAGTTATGCCAAAACACAGCACTTTGTGAAAAAACATGGTAACCTTGCTATTTTTACACTTAGTGTGCCCTTTTTTGCCCTCATTGTATTAGTTTTGCTCATTTAATCTCGTTTCATGCCCATTGTACTTTTCTTGTGCTCATTTTACTCTAAGCATGCCCATTTTGTCTTGAACATGTCCATTTCTGCTTTAAACATATTCGTTTTGGATTTTGTCAAACAAAGCTTGATCTTTAGATAATAAATCTTTTGTGCCTCCTGTTTGCTTAATAATGCAGTTTGTGCCCTTGTAATGCTCCGTTTTATAATTTTTACAGAATAAACAGTTTGTATGAATTCTCACAACCTTTGATTCTTTTCTGGCTCTTTTTCATGCTCGTTTCTCTTAGTTTACCTTCATTGTCACCTCTTCACCTCATGGCTCCGAATATCAAGCTCTGTGATCCTGGTTCTGACACCATGTTGCTCTCCTAATTTGGACACAACAGAAGAGTGTTTGCGGGTTCTGTTTAAGTACCTTTATTTTATACAAACACATCACAATAGAAGTTAACTGACTTTAACTTAAGTAACTTATATACAAACTAACTGCTGGAATCATACATGCTCACTCTCTGGCTGCACTCTCAAAATGGCACTAGGAATTGCAAGTGCTGGACATTTATATATGCATGTTGGCACTTTGAGATGCTTCTTAAAGGTACAGTACTCAGCACATACACTCTGATCTACAAACATCTTCTGTTATGGTCAGAGCATCTTACACAGCTGTAGTATTTTCTTCATATTAATCACTACTGCAGTAGGCTCAGCTATATGGGTAGATTACCATACCTAACTATGTTTGGGAGGATGAAGGAAAAGAGTCCAGGATCCCCTCGAGAACGGTCCTAACAAAGCTTGATCTAGATCTAGAAAAAGAATCAAGCTTATAGAACTGTAAATATGTTCAAAAGACCAAGTTGCAACTTCTAAAATACTTCTAGAATCCAACCCTTTCCATAAAACCAATGATGAAGAGAAGATTCTGGTAGAGTGTGACCCTGCTTGAAATACTTGTCACTGTGAGTATAATTTGGAAATAATCTGTTTTGACATAGGTTATCCTTCCTTTTTACCTGTACAAGAAATAAACACTTGATCCAAAGATGTGAAAGATTTAGTTCTGTCAAGATACTACCTGACGTGTGTGTAGACATCCAAGGCATGGAGTATCCTTTCTCCCTCATTTTTAGTTTCAACAAAGAAAATGGGGAGATGGATAGTTTGGCTTAAAAATCTCAGATACCCCTTTTGGCATAAAAGAAGAATTGGTTGTAAAATAAACCCTGTGCCTGTGGAAAACAAGGTAGGGTTCACTCACCATAACAGCTTGTAACTCATATATCTTTGTAGAGGTCAGAGCAATCAGTAAAACTGTTTTCCATGTTAAGAACTACAAGTCATCCAGGTTAGCTGGTTCAAATAGAGCAAGTGCTACCTTCTGTAACACAAAATTAAGATCCTAAGGAGCTGACACCAATTTATTTTGAGGTCTATAACACAAAACCCCTTTCAAGAACATTTTGACATGAGACTGTATTGAAAGAGGAGGCTCTGTGACAGACAATCTGAAATGGATGATAAATGAGCCTTGACAGAGGAAAAATAAAGTCCATAGGATAGTAACCCAAACAAATACTGATAATCAGAGAACAACTACCCCTGAATGGGTGCTGGTTATGTTGCTGACACCAACTAAAAAACTTTTCCGGTTGTAAATATATAATTTTCTAGCAGCAGGTTTTCTTGCCTCCATTAGCAACCTCCATTAGCACCTGCTGCATGTCCTCAGAAAACAGGTGCCTAAAATGAATTATGATCCTATCATCCAAGCCGTCAATTGAATATGAATGATGTCATGGTGTATTGAACATCCCTGTTCTTGTGTGAGTTGGCCATTTCCAAACGAAGGGGGAACCATGGATGTCTGGACCACAAGGGAGACACCACATTGATCCTGAGGATTCCTTACGAATCTTCATAGGTATCCTGGAAACTAGTGGAACAGGTAGAAAGGCATACAAGAACATTCTTGTCTGAAGAAAAGAAAAGAAAAGGCACCTGTCTTCCAGGCCTTCTTGCATAGTATCCTGGAAAAATATTTTGCCATTTGATTGTTCAGAGAGGAGGCAAAGAGGTCTACTTGAAGAAATCCCCACAGATGAATCAAATCTTGGAAGTCCCCAATTTCATTTCCACATGTAAGGGTGTGCCCTAGTCCTGCTCAACTTGTCTACCACACAGTTTTACTCTGATGGAATGTAGGATAACTGTAAAATGAAACTGTGCTGTGAAGCTATATATCAAGATAATATAGGTAGTCTGCAAAGGGCTACTTTCTGGTTACCCCTTCCTTCTTAATGTACCACATGACTGCCACATTGTCAGTGACCACTTGAAAAGGTTCCAAGGACCAAAGATGGCTCAGAGAGTTGAATGGCTTGATCAGGACAATAATCTCCATGACATGAATGTGCTTGCATCTGACCTTAGTGTCCTACACCCTCTGCACTTTTATCCCTCCTGAAACTGCTCCCCAAGAAAAGTCTGAAGGTTTTGTGATAAGTGACTGCTTAGGAGCAGGGAGGGAGAAGGGGATACATGGATTTAAGGATATCTGATATCTTTATCAAATCATTTATTTTCTGAAAAAGCACAGTACTAGGATCTGAAAAGATAAGGGATGTTGACGCTGGTACCAAAGAGATTTTAGATATCACTGTATCTTTCTCATGTGGAATCTTGCCAGGTGTATTGTAAGAATCATAGATGCTATGAGACCCACAATTCTGAGGTATTCCCATGCAGTGAACAGAGTCTGAGTGGAAAACCTTAGAAATAGATCTAAATAAAGATCTATTTTTTCAAAAAACTCTTTGACCTGAGGTGCCTAACTGACATCTCTGGAAGACATTCCTGTGTGAGGGATTTGAGAAAGAATTTTGAATGTTCTCTTAGAATTACAGCTTCTGCAAGAGATCTCTCACCCAAGAGAGAGTTTCTTGAAATTTTGAAAAAGACTTTGTAATGATAAGCGAGTCATCTAAATATGGAAAAATGTGGATACATTGCAGCCTGCAACGAGCTATAATTGCAGCTAGACTCTCTGTGAACACTCCTGGTGCAGTGGATAGTCTAAAAGGTAAGGCAGAGAACTGGTCATGTGATCCGGACACATAAAACCTGAAGAAATGCTTGAAGTTTGGATGAATAGGTATGTGATGATCAGCATCTTTTAAGTCCAGTGTTACCAGAAGGTTGAAACTGAAAGAAAAGGTAAAAGGTTGTGAAGTGACATTGTTTTGAATTTGGGCACTTTCACAAACAGATTTAGGAAAGAAAAGTCTACACTGGTCTCCAAGCATTTTCTTTCTTTTGCACCAGGGGCATCCTTGGATAAAACTTTTTTACCACCCGTAAATAAGGAACTGATTTTATCACTAATTGGGACAGCATGTGATAAAGAATAGGGAAAACCAAAAGAGTGCTTTGCAGGATGAGGAATGACCCACTGGAAAAAATGAATAGCTTCCCACTGCCATCTGTAACCCTGTTTAATGATTTTCATAACCCATTTGTCAGAACAATCTGTTGCAAAACAGAAAAATGAAAATTCAGACTTTCTGAAAGAGAAAAGGGGCCAGGATAGGAAGGGGTCACAAGGTCTCTTGCTAGACTGTTCTTGGCTTTGTAAGGTTGATATTTCTTTTTGGAACCCTCTTGCCAGTTCTTAAATGTCTGTTTACCTGAATACTGTTCAGACTGTTTATTTGTCTTTTTTTTGTTTGTTTGTTTTTCTTTTTTTGCCAAAAGTGGATGAAGGGAAAGAAAATTCTTTAGACAGGTTTAGAAAAGAAGGGATGAAAAATCATAGAGATTCCCTGGATCAGTTTACACCTTTCATCACACTTTTTGACCACCAATGGAGCAGAGGGGCCAAACATTAAATCTCTATCCAAGGGACAATATAAAATCTAATTTTTTACATCATCTTGGAGATTCTAAGAATGCAGCCAAGCAAGCATCCATAAAATAGTACCATTGGCCATAGCCCTAGAAGAATCAAGAGTCATATTTACATTGCAAACAATGACTAGTGACCTGTGCTATAAAAAAAATGTTATTTAAAGCAGATTTTTCTTCACAAGAAGAAACTATAGATAAAACATTCCTCATGCTTTCCCAGTATGTCAGAACAATGTTAACATGAGAGTGACAATTTAAAGTTCTGAAAATCAAAGTTGCAGAAGTATTCACTTTTTTCCCATACCTGTCAATAATTTTCCCATCCTTATGTAATACGAGTAAGATTGCAATTAACTAAGTGCTTAGCAACAGCGGAGTCAACTGAGGCTATAGCTACTGGGTCAGGTTTTGGAATAGTTTATAACACTGAGGAACTTCATACATTCTATCTGCCTTTTTAGGGACAGCTGGCTGGCTATCAGGAAAATTGTGGATAGTAAGACACAAATCTTTTAAAGAAGGCAGGACAGGAGGAATGAGTGTATGTTCTAAAAATTCATCTCTAACTACTCATAGTATTTAATGATGGAACTGAAAAGACAGTGTTCTCCCACGGAAAATACAGGGACACGCTAGCAGTAGTCTGTAAGGAATTTCTTTACTTTATGTATGATGCCTAATTGTTTATGGGTTTTCTTGATGCTGTTGTGATTATGCAACCACATTTAAGATTGCCACCAATTGTCATGTCAAGTAATTTTATATGCGGTGTAACAAATCAGGGTATTATTTATGGAAGAAATTTTAGAGTTGTTTTTTTCATGGAAATTGAATTTTAGAAAAATACAAGTAATTTAGTTTGTTTGGGATTTAGCAGCTGGTGATTATCCTATAGCCAATTTTCAGCACAGTTAAAGGCTTCTTGAGTAATTCTCTGAAGATGTATGAGACTGTTGGAAATGTAATTAGGATAGAATCATCAGCTCTTTGTATGAGGGAAGCTTGCTGAGAGGATTTATATAAGTTGCTAATGAACATATTAAAGAGGAGAGGACCAAGAATGAAGCCCTGTGGCACATCAGTATTGACAGGAAGGAAGGAAGGGAGGAAAGAAGTGGACAGCCATTTAACAAATGGGTATATATCAGTTAAGTAGTTGTTAAACCATGGGAATGTGGGTTGTGATAGTCTGAGGGAAGAGGAGTTTTTGGTGACAGACTAGATCAAGTGCTTTAGTAAGACCAAGGAAAACAGAGGAAACAAGTTTGCCTTTGTCTCTGGTATTATTAATAGTAGGGCCTATATTATATCCTTGAACGCTTAAAAAAGCGAATGCTGATTGATCAAACTTATTTTCGCGAAACTGCAAAATATCGAAGCAGCAGAAACTCAAATTTTTTTCTAGGGAAAGAATTTGATTGTCCGTTTCTGTTGCTTCGGTATTTTCAGTGTTATGGTGGAAAGTTACCGGTCGGATTCAAGTAAGTGTGTAATTGTGTGGATGTGAGTGTTAGGGTGATTTAGGTGAGTTAGGGTTAGGGCTCAGGTTAGGTGTGTGTGCGATTGAGTGGACATGAGGGTTAGGGAAGATTTAATTGAGTTAGGGTTAGGGAGCGGGTGAGGTGGGTGTGCAATAGTGACGGACCTTAGGGTTAGGGTTTGGGTTAAGGTAAGTGGGTAGTTAGTGGTGTGTGCATAGTTTAGTATAGGGTTAGGTATCAGAATTTAGGTGCATGTGTGTGGATTTCTGTTTGTTTGGTGTGCTTGTGTTGTGTGTACGTGTTTTGGATCAGCGATTTTTTTTCCCTGGGAAAAAAATCGCTGATATGGCAGTTCGAGATTGTAAACTTTCACTTAAATTAGGTCGATCAATCAGCGTTCGCTTTTTTAAGCATTCAATGATATAATATAGACCCAATAGTATCTGTTAAAATTAATAAGGAAATGGTAGTATTATGGCCAAGTCTAAAACCATGCTGTGTGGGGTCAGGAACTTTTCCTGACCAACATGTTGAAGAAGTTTCTTGTGAATGCACTTCTCCAGACTTTTTAACTAAGAGAATATTATGGCAATAGGTCTGAATTTTGTTACATCAGATGAGGTCCTTTATGAAGAGAGATAATGACGATTTTTTTCCATAAAGAAGGAACATATGATTCCTTGACAGATCTGTTAATTACAAGACACGCAGGACAGACTATGGAACTGGCAGCTAGTTTAAAGTATTCTGCTGGTAGATTATTTACTGAAGGAGAACAGTCTTTCAGTTTAAGAAGTAATGATTTGATGTAGGAGGCTGGGATGGATTTTAGGGTGAAACAGGATGTGTTTGCTGTCTGGGGAGAGGGCATGTCAGGATTGTTGGGAGCAAAATCTTTATTAAGAGCTTTAATGCATTCTGTAAAATAATTGTTAAACTGAGCAGCTATTTCAGAGGAAGGGTTATTTGTGGCAGGGTTAGGAGTGTTAGTGCTTGTTGCAGGGTGGGGTATATTACTAACAGAAGAACAGAATTGTATAGGGCTGGAAGACTGATTTAGTAAGGGGTTACTGAAGTAGATTTACTTGTCTGCAATAATCTGTCTTTTTGTAAGTCTACATAGTTCTTTAAAATGTTGTAGGTTTTGGGAAAACCTATATTTTAACCATTCTTTCCAAGCCCAATCTCTTTTATACATTAGGTACCTCATTTGAGTGGATAATCAAGGAGTATGGTTATTGTTTATTCCTTTTATTCTAGTTGAAGCCAGACTATTATGGGTTTTCAGGAAAAGTGAATTAAATTTATGTTCAACTTTGTTGAGTAGAATATTTTTTAGGATTGACAATTAAAGGGGCATAGGATTCTGTTAACTATATCAGGATTAAAATTAGTGAGGGCTGTGTCAACCCCTAACCGGGAAAAGCTGAAAGACACAACAACTGGAAGCTCTAAGTAAGTGTTGTTTGACATGAGTCTGTCTGCATATACAGAGAGGTGGTCACTGAGGGAATCAGACTGGGTGCCACTGGAGACATATTTACTGGAATTCGACATCAATATCCAGTCAAGAATTGCAACACTGTTTTGGGGATAGTTATAGCGTGTAACGGAGAAAATAAGTTGAGACAATCCGAACAGGTTTAGGCTAGTTAATGGATATTTTGTGGAGGTAATCTGCCAATCGTAGTTAACATCATCTAGTATTATCTTTTCATTAAAATTACAAGTCCTAGGAAAGTGTGCTAGTAAAACCAAGAACCAAACAAAAAAGCACACAAACGGAGAAGCAGCAACACAGTATAATCCAGAAGGCTTTATTGAATAAAATTAACGCCAGCAAAATGAATAGTTTGTTTTCATCCAAACTAAGTCAGACTTCATCAGATAACAGAAGTTTAACCATCACGTTCCGTAAAAAGCCAATTTAAAAAATTGTAATCCAATCCAATGGCACCAATTAGTTTAAACCGTTCCAGAAATACACATAATGATTAAATAAACCTCTGTGAATGTATAAAATGTTTTGTTTTCCAAAGGTCAAGAGCAATCAATATACATTTAAGCAAGTTAAAAAAACATTTAAGTGTTATAAATATACAAAATACATATAAAAAGTTTTTGTATGTGTAAATGATTTTTCCTTAAAAAGGCATTATGAGTCCAAAACAGTATATAAATGCTATCATCTAGTGGCCAAATAATAAAATACATTCAAATGGACAATGAAATGTAAGATAAAAAATATATAATAGAGGGATAGTAAAATATGAATTTTAGATAGGTCACATTATAAAATAATAAATGGTGAATAATAGGTCACAGTTTAGCTGCCCTAAGCTTTAAAAGGCGGACAATACTGATTTATTCATTAGGTGGTCTCCCATAATCAAGGGTGACCTGCCAAAAAAGTTCCCGGAATTTTAAACGAGCCTCCCAAGGGCCATCTCTAATATCCATAGGAACTTGCTCAACCACAAAAAATGCAAAATTGGCACCTGTGCAAGTCAAAGTATGCTTGTACAACACATTTTTCTCATCAGATGTCCTGATGTCATAGTAGTGCTTGTATATACGCTTCCTCAACCTACGCTCTGTTTTTCCTATGTAAAATGCCTGGCATAGCAAGCAGGACGCCAAGTACACAACACCACTAGTATTGCAGTTGGAAAAGGTACTACTAATAATGTTCCTCCCTCTGCTAACAATATGTACTTTACCACAATCAGCAATGTGCACACATTGTGCACAAGCTCCACACTTACACGTACCTTTTTTCTTACCTTGAGTCCCCTCAAGACATGAGGTGTGGCACTCAAACACATCCTTAAGGTTCCTACCCTTCCTATATACAAAATGCAAGGGTTCTTTCCCCAAGATGTTCAGATCTGTAAAAGTAAGGAATTTCTCCCATTCTCTATTTATGGTATGTCCACCAAAGGGGTGTTACCTCTAAAATCCATAGGAAAAATCCTATTAATCAGTGTACCGTCGTCCACATTTTTGGCAGTAGAAGTCAAGGGAAAATAAAGTTCAACTCTCTTTTGTGAAACTTCGTCCCTGAGCCTTTTTACCAAATTGGGGGGATATCCCCATTCATAAAAAAATGTTTCCAATGTGTTACATTTGGTTTCAAAATCATCATTATTAGAGGTCAAATGACTCACTCTAATAAACTGCCCCTTGACAATCCCTAGTTTTTGGTGTAAAGGGTGTGCACTGCAAAAGTGCAAGTATGAGTTGGCGAAAGTGTCTTTACGAAAAACAGTAGACTTAAAACTTTGATCTACCTTGTGTATACTCACATCTAAGTAGTCCACTCTATCATGTGAAACCTTGTGTGTAAAAGCCAAAAAATTAGTAGTATTGCCAAGAAAGTCTAAAAATCTTTGCAGTTGGTCCTCAGAATCTGTCCAAAAAAGACAGATATCCAAAAATCTCTTATAAAAGGACCAACATCCCTTGAATTCGGAACCCAAAACAAACTTTCTTTCACACTATGACAATATCATATTCACTTAGGTGGGGGCACAATGGGCTCCCATTGCAACACCTGTGATCTGTTGAAAAAATTCACCAGCACAAAATAGGAAATTATTTTTCAACACAATCTACATCAAACACAGTATCACATGCAAATGGTCTGAATGGACATCCTTTTTCCACTAAAGCCTCTTCCAGCCATTCCAACCCAATCTTGTGGGGAATAACCGAAAATAGGTCTTTGATGTCAATAGTGACAAACAACAAATTGTCAGTGTTTAAATCGTGATCAATACACCTTAAAAAATCCCAAGAATCTTTAAGGATCTAATTTTTGGTTCCCCACATGGCTTTTAGTGTTAAATCTACATACTTAGCCAAAGGGGCAGTTTTTGAGTCTTCAGCAGAGACAATGGGTCTCAAGGGGGGTCTGTCATATCCTTATGGACTTTGGGGATCCCAACAATACTTAGGTACCTTAGGTTTACTATTAACTAGATAGTTGTGTGTATCTAAATCAATAAGCCCTTCAACAATAAATCAACAATAAATCCTGAATTCCTAAGTCAATTTTCTGATAGGCAATATTCATTTCATTTCTCGACACACGAGTATAGTTACAGGTATCCCCCAAAAGGTCCATCACTTTTGCCTCATATTTAATCAGATCCATAATGACAGTAACCCCCCCCCCCCTTTTATCCGGTTTCATAACCCGAATGTTCTTGTCTCGTCTCAAATGCTCAATAATGGCCCATTCATCTCTACTAAGGTTGAAACCACATCTGTGATTAGGGATTGTAGCCCTAAGTTCCTTTTCAACAGCCGTCTTGAAGTTCACCAACTGAGGGTGTAAAGGGGGGTTTAACACACTTCTTCTCCTAAGTTTAACATTCTTAGAGGCACCACTAGCATTGTTACATATTAATTCTAGGTTAACCTTACGCACACAACTCTTAAGGTCCAAAATTACTTTCGTCAAGTCACGCCTTCTATTAGGTACAAACTTAAAGCCTTTAGAAAAGAGATTGAAGTGTTCAATGGTAAGGTTAATATTACTTTAATTAAAAATATGGTAACCCCCATAAGTTTGTTTAATATTATCAGTTGTGATAGAATGTGAATGGGAATCAGAATCTTCCTCTTCCATGACCACAACCCCATTTCCCACTACAAAATGAATGGTTATGGTTGTAATAATGCGGATTTTGATTCCTAAGTCTCTCCGATCTACGGGGAATCTGCTGTCCCTGGGAGTCATCACCATCTATAGGTTCACCAGGGTGATCTCCACTCAAAGGGTAGTCAGAATGAAAACCAACACTATCAATATTATGTACCATATTTCTACCCCTATTTGGTATGGGGTAACATTTTTTCTCCCTATATTCTAAAATGTCCCTGTTTTGACTTCTTGACCTTTCTTTTAACAGCCATCGAACATTTTGTATCCACATTCTCCCAAATACTATGATATTTTAATTTTTCAGCCTCGATAGTAAACATCAAATCATTCATAGCACATTTGTTTAAGTTTTCAATCTGTGAATTTAACTTACTCATAGTAATGTCATTCTGCCTAATAATAAGCCTAACAACATAGGTTCATAGGTTCATAGGTTGGTACTAGGCTATTAGCCCTAGGGCCTATACAAGCCTAGCCATAACAATTCCCTGGCTATTTCTTCCCACATTATTTACTTTCCTGGACCCCTGTCTAGCAGGGCGACTGACGTGATCCCTGGGGTGAATTTCCTTTCTCTCATCCAATCGTCAAGGTTACTCTTGAAGAGGTCCAAAGAGGCACTCTGCTTGACATGTATGGGCAATCTATTCCAGAGTCTGGGGAGTCTCTGGGTCAGGAACCTATCCCTCCAGCATGTTTTGTTTATTGTGATGACAAGGTTTAGATCCCTGGAGCGTGTAGCTCTGAGGGATTGGGATTTCTTTAAGTGTAGCATGTCCAACAGCACTGGGTTTGACATGGCCTTGTATATTAAGCAGAGATCGCCTCTGAGTAGACGATATGCGACAGAGTATAGCTGGAGTTTTTTAAGGCGGTCAGCGTAGGACATCTGCTTTAGGCCTGTGATTCTTTTAGTGAGGTATTTCTGAGGCCTTTCCAGTTGTTGCAGATGTCTTGAGAGGTACATACCAAATGGGGTGTTGTATTCTATAATGGGTCTAATGAGGGATGAGTACAGTGGGACAATGACCTCCTTTTTTCTGGATGAAAAGCCCTTTGTGATGAGGTGTGCCACATAGAAGGATTTCCTGACTGTTGTGGCGATGTGGTTATCGAAGGTGAGACCACTGTCCACCTGTGTCCCTAAGTCTCTTATCACACTTTCTGTGTTTAGTGTACTGCCACCTATATGGTAATTCATGGATACATGTTTTTTCCCAAAGGGGATAACAATACATTTCTTGGCATTGAGCTTGAGCCCATGGCTCTGGCACCAAGCATCTGTTTCTGTAAGGCCCTTTTGTAGAGTATCCACATCATTTGGGGATTCAATAATGGCTCCCAGTTTGCAGTCATCTGCAAACTTTGTTAGCCAGAGTCCCTTAGTGTTGACCTGTACTTCAGAGAAGTAGATGCCAAACAAGAGCGCCCCAGGACTGAACCCTGAGGTACTCCACTTGTCACTTGTCTGGAGCTGGATTTGGAGTCGGCTACTTTTACAGTGTGGGTTCTATCAGTAAGCCATTTAGCAACCCATTGGGTGACATAGGGATTAATGCCCAACTTAGTAAGTTTATCTATGATTCCAGAGTGGGGGATGGTTTCAAAGGCCTTGGCAAGTTCTAGATAGGCTGTGTGGACCACCTTACCCTTGTCCATGGCTCTGGAGACTGATTCAAAGAAGTCAATCAGGTTCAGGAGACAAGATCGGCCATTCACAAACCCAAACTGGGTGGGGTCCAGTGTTTGAAGGTTGCCAATGTCTTTGTTTATAAGTTCCATGATAATACGCTCCATGGCCTTGCAGATAACACTTGTCAGACTGATGGGACAGTAGTTTCTGAGATCCAAGCTGGATCCCCCCTTGTGGATTGGGATAACTGTAGCTCTGCGCCACTCAGTGGGCACGAAACCTGAGGTGAGGCTATGATTAAACATGACACTTAGGTGAGGTGCCAGTTCATATTGTACTTCATGTAGTACACAGCCCGGGATGTCATCTGGTCCCATGGATGCTGTATTCTTGGCTTTAGAGAGTGCGTTTTGTACCTGTGTGGCCGTTATTACTGGAATTTGACATCCAATTCACATTAATTAAAAACTTCTATCAGCTCATCAAAAATATCAGAACCTATGTTAATATTATTGGGAAATTTGTACACCCTTAAACCCTTGGGGACAATGCCCCTATTAAGGCACTCCTTAAGGCAATCATTGTCAACACACAACATTTTGTATTTTGTCAGTAAATCAGACAATTTATTTAAACAAGTGTGAAAACTTTCCCCTTCTGTAACAGAATCAACAACCGGTTCATTGGTATCAAAAAAGTATCTAGTATTCAGCCAGCTTTTAAAATCTTTGTTTATCACAGCTGAAACTGTATTGTTAGTAAAGTCACCTTGTCCACTGCCTCCATCCGAAAAGCTACTAGTTGCAGTGTTATTGCAACTAGTATGACCAGTACCAGAGTGAGAGAAATTTGAATATCCCAAGTCACCATCACCATATACATGGTTATTAGAAGCTATACTACTGTGGTTATCTTGCACCACAGAACCACCACCACAAACAGAAGCTGCAGAAGATGAAATATGTCATAACCCTTCCTGGTTACATGGAGTAGAACCAGTAGTAAGCAAGCCAGCCAATGAATGGCCGATAGGAGTTAGAAGTTCCACCAGCTGAGATAGCTGACCAGTAAGCCTCCTAGTTTCCCCAATGTCATTGTTCCTTTCTCCCAAGAGTGGAGGTGAGGATTCAAAGCTCTCCATGTCTTTTGCAATGCACACCCTTTTCACCAAAAAATAGGGATTGTCAAGGGGCAGTTTATTAGAGTGAGTCGTTTGACTGTTAATAATGATGATTTTGAAACCGAATGTAACACATTGGAAAAAAAATTTTATGAACGGGACGGCTCAGGGACGAAGTTTCACAAAAGAGAGTTGAACTTTATTTTCCCTTGTTAGGGAAGGGTCCACTAGAGATTTCTACTACCAAAAAAAGTGGACGATGGTAAACTGATTAACAGGATTTTTCCTATGGATTTTGGAGGTAACGCCCCTTTGGTGAGACATACCATAAATAGAGAATGGGAGAAATTCCTTACTTTTACAGATCTGAACATCTTGGGGAAAGAACCTTTGCATTTTGTATATAGGAAGGATATGAACCTTAAGGATGTTTTTGAGTGCCACACCTCATGTCTTGAGGGGACTCAAGGTAAGAAAAAAGGTACGTGTAAGTGTGGAGCTTGTGCACAATGTGTGCACATTGCTGATTGTGGTAAAGTACATATTGTTAGCAGAGGGAGGAACATTATTAGTAGTACCTTTTCCAACTGCAATACTAGTGGTGTTGTGTACTTGGCGTCCTGCTTGCTATGCCAGGCATTTTACATAGGAAAAACAGAGCGTAGGTTGAGGAAGCGTATATACAAGCACTACTATGACATCAGGACATCTGATGAGAAAAATGCATTGTACAAGCATATTTTGACTTGCACAGGTGCCAATTTTGCATTTTCTGTGGTTGAGCAAGTTCCTATGAATATTAGAGGTGACCCTTGGGAGGCCCTTAGAATACCAGAAACTTTTTTGGCAGGTCACCCTTGATTATGGGAGACCACTGAGGCTTAATGAATATATCAGTATTGTCCCCCTTTTAAAGCTTAGGGCAGCTAAACTGTGACCTGTTATTCACCATTTATTATTTTATAATGTGACCTATCTAAAATTCATATTTTACTATCTCTCTATTATATTTTTTTTCTTACATTTCATTGTCCATTTGAATGTATTTTATTATTTGGCCACTAGATGGTAGCATTTATATACTGTTTTAGACTTATAATGCCATTTCTACTGAAAAATCTTTTACACATACAAAAACTTTTTATATGTATTTTTTATATTTATAACACTTAAATGTTTTTAACTTGATTAAATGTATATTGATTGTTCTTGACCTTTGAAAAAAAATTATACATTCAGAGGTTTATTTAATCATTATGCATTTTTGGAACAGTTTAAACTAATTGGTGCCATTGGATTGGATTACAATTTTTTTAAATTGGCTTTTTAAGGAACATGATGGTTAAACTACTGTTATCTGAGGAAGTCTGACTTAGTTTGGATGAAAACAAACTATTCATTTTGTTGGCGTTAATTTTATTCATTAAAGCCTTCTGGATTATATTGTGTTGCTGCTTCTCCATTTGTATGTTTTTTTGTTTGGTTTTCATTAAAATTCCATGTGAGATCCAATTTAGGATGTTTTCTAGGGTTGTTGCATTATTAGCTGGGGGAATATAGAGTACTATAAAGTACTATTTATATAGTTTATAGAGGACTATAAAGCTCTACTAAACATTTGTAAACATCAATTAAAATTCAAGCTTGCTTCATGCAGAATACATTCAAAAAGGGCACTAACACCCAAAGTATACATCTATTTCTTCCCCTTTTATTTGTTAGTTCCTTAATTTGTCAAAGAAGTTCCATGAATTTTTAGTGAATGAATTTAAACCTTGTTTTAAAAGGTTCAGAATGTTGACTATATAGACAGAAGTACATTCTGTAATACTTTACTGAGATAAAAGAAGTCTAAAAGATGGCTGCACATTTATTGTGGATTTTGGGGATTGCAAATACCACTCCAGTTTTAGGGTTTGGAATATTGAAAACATAAACACCTCAGAGTCAAGGAAACAATTATATAACAACCCAGATAAAACCATTCTTATTTTTTTTTATTTTATTTTATTTTACATTTGTTAACCGGGATTGTCTTGCTGAGCAAAACCCCTTTTTCATCAGAGGCCCGGGGAGAAAAGCTCCAAAACATAGTTACAAAAAATATAACCATTACAAAACAAACACAGTTAACATTATAATCATTCATAATAAAACTTGTACAACAATTATTATATATATGCAGTTACAATTATCTATAAAAATGTTTTGAAGAATACTGCAGCAGAAGGAAATGAGATAGTGTTAGGTAAACAATGATGAAGCAGACTAGTTTAAGTTGTTAATGTTTTGGTATAGAGGAGAAGAAATGATGGTAAGACAGAGAAAGTTAGGTTTGTTATTTAGTGAAGGTATATTCAAGGAGGCTGAGAAAAAGTACAAATCCAGTGAATTTTTAAGTACTCTTTAGTGGCTAGTTTGAATACTTTAAAATGTGAAAGTGATCCGGCTTCTTGTGGGAGTTTGTTCCAAGCAATAGAGGGATGGTAGCTGTATGCAATGGCTCCTATTTTGGACTTGGGGTTGTAAATTTGTAAAAGGTCTTGGGTGGAGCTCCTGAGTAGTCTGGATGGGACATAGTGGGAGATTATGGTTCCTAGTGCTGGACAGTAGGATGGTGAATAAATAATGGAGTGCATAATTTGGAGCTGAGGGAGGAGTAGGAGGTGTGGTAGATCAAGCCACTTTAGATGTTTGACAGAGATACAGTGGTGAGATTTTTAGGTTGGTTGTGCAGCAAATCTGGCTATTTTGTGATAGGTTGATTTGAGTTTGCTAAGTAAGGTGGAGTTAAGATTTGTGAGTATTTGGGAGCAGTATGTAGGCATGGCAAAAGATAAGCATGTGTGATTGTGGTTCTAGATTCAGAGGTTAGGAATTTTTTATTTCTATAGAGAAGTTCTAGTTTTTGATGGGTTTTTCCTGATACAGCTATTTATATGGAGGTCGAATTTTAGCTGATCATCAATGGTTACACCAAGGAGTTTAGTACTAGAGTCAGCAACTATGAGAGTGTGATTAAGTGGTTTTATTTGAAAAGTACATTTGATATGAGTAACAGTTTTGGGTAGAAAAAGTAAGAGGATTTTTTTTTTTTTTTTGGAATTAAGGGTGAGCTGATTATTGGTGAGCCAGGTTTCAACAGAGTTGAAAGAAGACTGGGTAGCTGTTAGAAGTTCAGTGGGTGAGTTAGCAATGGTGATAACTGTGTAGTCGTCTGCATATTGGACTAATGAGGACTGTGGACAAGAGGAGTAGAGTGAGTTGCTGAAGATTTTGAAAAGTAGTGGTCCAAGGATGGATCCTTGGGGAACACCCATTTTCACTGGAAGGGGAGATGATAGTGAGGAGTGCCATCATACTGATTGCTGTCAGTCAGTGAGACAGCTGGAGAGCCATGCTATTGTTGTAGTAGAGAAGTTGAGATCAGAGAGTTTATTCAGTAGCAGAGGATGTGAGACAGTGTCAAAGGCTTTTGAGAGGTCAAGGATTAAGCATGAGAAGTTTATGATTATCTCTAGCTATAGAAATGGTGCTGAGAAAGGAAAGTAGAGTGTAGTGGTACTATGTTTGGGTCAGAAACCATGCTGAGTGGTAGTGAGGAGTGTGCCCTGTATAAGATATTGCATTACTTGTGTATGTATACATTTGTCTAAGACTTTAGACAGAGGGGAGAGGATAGCTATTGGTCTGAAATTTGAGAGTTCTGTGGATTTACCACCTTTGTGAATAGTTATGGTGTATAATTGCTTCCAAATGCCAGGTACTTTAGCTTCAGAGATGGAACGGTTGATTATAATAGATACTGGCAAAGCAATAGAGGGAGCAGCAATCTGAAGAAAGTAAGATGGGATACTGTCAACAGAAACAGAGCATGGTTTTAGTTTGGAAAGTAGGGTTTTAATGTAAGCAGTACGGACTGCTTTAAGGAAAAAAGAGTTTGCAGAGTTGGCTGTGGGTGAAGGTTCCAAGCAATTTGGAACATTGTTACTGGAGTATTTTAGATTAGGATTGAAAAGATTGTCTATTGACTGAATGAAATAGGCATTGAAGGAGTTAGCAGTCTCTTTGGGAGATTTGTCAGGAGGTGGATTAGGTGAAGTAGGATTACCAGGATGAAGTATTTGGTTTATGGCATTCCAGAACTTTTTTGGATCTGATTTTAGGGCAGCTGGAGGGTTATAGTAGAAGTCTTTTTTATCTTTATCAATAATTTTTTTTGTCTTATTTCTCAGTTCCTTATACGTTTGCAGATCTGCTGGTAGTTTATTTGGGTCCAAGTTTTCCAGGCTAGGTCTCTGGCTGTCATGAGAGTGTGAGTATTCTTAGATAGCCAAGGGGATATAGTAGCTTTTATCCATACTTTTCGTAATGGGGCTAGTGAGTTTAAGATATTTAGGAAGGTTGAGTTAAAAGCTTGAAATGCTTCATCAAGTGGGAGTTGGGTGAGGAAGTTCCAGTTTATTCTGAGTAAGAGATTATTAAAAGTTTCTGGGTTGAATTTGGATAATTTACAACAGGTTATGTATTTATGTGGTTTAGATAAGTGGGAGGTATGTCTAATTACCTTTATTGGAGAGTGGTCACTTAGGGAGTCAGAGAGTGTTTCAGGACTATGGTATTTAGAGGGATTTGAGACAAGAATCCTGTCAATGAGTTTACTGGTAGAATGAGTGTTATTGGTATGAGTAGGCTGCAAGATAAGTTGTGAAAAGCCATATAGATTTATAGGGTATGTTGAGTTAGGACTGGTGAGTGTTTCCCAATTTATGTTTACGTCCCCAAGTAGGATGATTTCATTAGGGATGCTGTAGGAGAGGTAGGAGAGAATGCTTTCCAATAAGGGAATGTTGTCTCCTGGTGGAATGTAGACAGATACGACAGTAATAGTAGTATAATCATTGAGCTTAAGATTTGCTACCAGTAATTCTGCGGGAGAAAAGGAAGGTATAGCCAGCTTTGGGTATGTAAAAGTGAGGTTGTTGGAGTATACAATTGCAATCCCTCCTCCTTTATTAGGGTGATTGAGCCGTATTGCATTATATCCAGGAGGGAGAATGTCCTTATCTAGGTTTTGTGGTTTAAGCCATGTTTCTGTAAGGGAAATAATGTCCAGGTTTTGAGCAGATATCCAAGCATGAAATTGGCTAACTTTATTAAGTATGCTTCAAGTGTTTATAGAGTAAAAGGAGATTTGTTTTTTTTTTTTTGTTAAATTACTTGTGGTTGATGAGGTATTGTGAGGACTGCTAGAGTTAGGACTGGGTCCTGGGTTAGGGTGGATATCACCTGATGGGAGTAGTGAAATAGGATAGTAGTTAGGTTTGATATTTATTAGGTAGTATTTAGTGTATTTTGATTTATTTGTAGATATTATGGAATGGGAGGGGGGTTTATTTTGGGGAGTTGTACATTCATGGGGAGGATGTATGCAGATATGAGTATTGGTTGTTGGGTATAGTAGAAGTTATAGTTGTATGTATGGGTAGGGGTATAATGATGAGGGGTTAATACTGTTGGTGAGGATGTTAGAGCATGAAGGAGACATAGTGACAGCAGTAGCTATCATCAATGGTTGCACCAAGGAGTTTAGTACTAGAGTCAGCAACTATGAGAGTGTGATTAGTGATTTTATTTGAAAAGTAGATTTGATATGAGTAACAGTTTTGGGGAGAAAAAGTAAGAGGGTTTTTTTTTTTTTTTGGATTAAGGGTGAGCTGATTATTGGTGAGTCAGGTTTCAACAGAGATGAAAGAAGACTGGGTAGCTGTTAGAAGTTCAGAGGGTGAGTTAGCAATGGTGATAACTGTGGAGTCATCTGCATATTGGACTAATGAGGATTGTGGATAAAAGGAGTAGAGTGAGTTGCTGAATATACTGAAAAGTAGTGGTCCAAGGATGGATCCTTGGGGAACACCCATTTTCAGGAAGGGGAGATGATAGTGAGGAGTGCCATCATACTGATTGCTGTCAGTCAGTGAGACAGCTGGAGCGCCATGCTATTGTTGTAGTAGAGAAGTTGAGATCAGAGAGTTTATTCAGTAGCAGAGGATGTGAGACAGTGTCGAAGGCTTTTGAGAGGTCAAGGATTAAGCATGAGAAGTTTATTATTATCTCTAGCTATAGAAATGGTGCTGAGAAAGGAAAGTAAAGCTGTAGTGGTACTATGTTTGGGTCAGAAACAATGCTGACTGGTAGTGAGGAGTGTGCCCTGTATAAGATACTGCATTACTTGCGTATGTATACATTTTTCTAAGACTTTAGACAGAGGGGAGAGGATAGCTATTGGTCTGAAGTTTGAGGGTTCTGTGGAATTGCCACCTTTGTGAATAGTTATGGTGTATAATTGTTTCCAGATAGCAGGTAGTTTAGCTTCAGAGATGGAACGGTTGATTAAAATAGATACTGGCAAAGCAATAGAGGGAGCAGCAATCTGAAGAAAGTAAGATGAGATACTGTCAACAGAAACAGAGCATGGTTTTAATTTGGAAAGAAGGGTTTTAATGTAAGCAGTAGGGACTGCTGTAAGGAAAAAAGAGTTTGCAGAGTTGGCTGTAGGTGAAGGTTCCAAGCAATTTGGAACATTGTTATTGGAGTATTTAAGGGCGGCCATGGTGGTGCAGAGGTTAGCGTTGCCACCTCACAACAAGAGGTTCTTCGGTTCGATTCTCGGCTGGGGTGCCTTCTGTGTGGAGTCTGCATGTCCTCCCTGTGGTCACGTGGGTTTCCTCCGGGTGCTCTGGTTTCCTCCCACATCCTAAAGACATGCAGTAGGTAGATTGGACACTCTAAATTGGCCCTAGGTGTGAGTGTGTGCATGTGTGTGCCTTCTGTGGAAGGTTGGGCACCGGGCTGGCAACTCGACACTGTAAAACTCCACTGCCAATCATGAGCAGACAGGTGATCTGCTGTGGCAACCCCTAACCGGGAAAAAGCTGAAAGAAGAAGAAGAAGTTACTAGAGTATTTTAGATTAGGATTGAAAAGTTTGTCTACTGACTGAATGAAATAGGCACTGAACGAGTTAGCAGTCTCTTTGGGAGATTTGTCAGGAGGTGAATTAGGTGAAGTAGGATTACCAGGATGAAGTATTTGGTTTATGGCATTCCAGAACTTTTTTGGATCTGATTTTAGGGCAGCTGGAGGGTTATAGTAGAAGTTTTTTTTATCTTTATCAATAAATTTTTTTGTCTTATTTCTCAGTTCTTTATACTTTTGCAGATCTGCTGGTAGTTTATTTGGGTCCAAGTTTTCCAGGCTAGGTCTCTGGCTGCCATAAGAGTGTGAGTATTCTTAGATTGCCAATGGGATATAGTAGCTTTTATCCATACTTTTCGTAATGGGGATAGTGAGTTTAAGATATTTAGGAAGGCTGAGTTAAAAGCTTGAATTACTTCATCAAGTGGGAGTTGGGTCAAGAAGTTCCAATTTATTCTGAGTTAGGGATTATTAAAAGTTTCTGGGTTGAATTTGGATAATTTACAACAAGTTATGTATTTATGTGGTTTAGATAAGTGGGAGGTATATCTAATTACCTTTATTGGAGAGTGATCACTCAGGGAGTCAGAGAGTGTTTCGGAACTATGGTGTTTAGAAGGATTTGAGACAAGAATCCAGTCAATGAGTGTACTGGTAAAATGAGTGTTATTGGTATGAGTAGGCTGGGAGATAAGTTGCGAAAAGTCATATAGATTTATATGGTATGCTGAGTTAGGACTGGTGAGTGTTTCCCAATTTATGTTCACAACCCCAAGGAGGATGATTTTATTAGGGATGTTGGTGGAGAGGTAGGAGAGAATGCTTTCCAATAAGGGAATGTTGTCTCCTGGTGGAATGTAGATAGATACGACAGTAATAGTAGTATAGTCATTGAGCTTAAGGTTTGCTACCAGTAATTCTGCGGGAGAAAAGGAAGGTATAGACAGCTTTGGGTATGTAAAAGTGAGGTTGTTGAGTTGCAGTCCCTCCTCCTTTTTTATTAGGGTGATCGAGCCGTATTGTAATATATCCAGGATGGAGTATGTCTTTATCTAGGTTTTGTGGTTTAAGCCATGTTTCTGTAAGGGAAGTAATGTCTGGTTTTGAGCAGATATCCAAGCATGAAGTTGTCTAACTTTATTAAGTATGCTTCGAGTGTTTATAGAGTAAAAGGAGATCTGTTTTTTTTTTTTTTTTTTTTTTTGATAAATTACTTGTGGTTGATAAGGTATTGTGAGGAGTCCTAGAGTTAGGACTGGGTCCTGGGTTAGGGTGGATGTCACCTGATGGGAGTAGTGAAATAGGACAGTAGTTAGGTCTGATAGTTATTAGGTAGTATTTAGTGTATTTTGATTTATTTGTAGATATTATGGAATGGGAGGGGGATTTTTATTTTGGGAAATTGTACATTCATGGGGAGGATGTATGCAGATATGAGTATTGGTTGTTGGGTATAGTAGAAGTTATAGTTGTGTGTATGAGTAGGGGTATAATGATAAGGGGTTAATACTGTGTTGGTGAGGATGTTAGAGCATGGAGGAGACATAGTGATAGCAGTATTGCAGTGGAGAGGAGTGGTGTATACATGGTAATTACTGGGAGAAAAAAGATATAATAAAAGGTGGTATGGACCAGGAAGAAGGTTAAAGTTAGAGGAGGAGGTATAGGTAAGCTAGATTATGTGTAGTTAATTGAAGGAGAGTGGTGCGATAGATGAAGATGTAGATAGGAAACAGGAAGGGGAGGGGGTTGATTTTAGGAGGGAAATGGAAAAGAAGTATAAAGGAAATGATATGGGGGGGTGGGAGTGGAACAAAGTGAGCCTGAGCGTAATGAGGACAAATGGAGTGGGGCTACACCTGAGGAAGATAAAGTGCCATTCCAAAAGAGACAATGTGTGAGCTGAGATCTTGAGTTTTAGTCAGGATAAGTAGAAATCAGAGTCAATTAACCTTTAAATGTCTGAGTTCTTTTATATTTGTAGTTATTGTTAGTCTGACTCCAATTTTTGGGAAGTGTTTTTGAATTTTACCCTGAAATTCTTTAAAGGATATAAAATTAAAGCCAGGGTTAGTTACAGATGAAACAGGAGAGGTAATGAAATGTTATTTTATAGATTTAAGTGTTTCTCAAAAGAAATAAACTTTAGTTTGGTGGGGCACTAACTGGAGAGTATTATGCAGCTGTTTCTTCCTGGTGATGTACTCATCAGTACAGTGGTTTGATTAAGGAACTATACAGCAGAATATACCAATACACTCACTAACATTTGTTTAAATTAGCACAGGTAAGGTGTTTTACTGTCTAGACACTTGGAAGTTAAGCACCTACATTAGTGCTTAGCCTCTCTAGTTGCAGGACAAGTGTTTGTGGGTGCCCAGTGCTCAAGAGAGAAGTTTGAAATTTCCACTGCTTGTTATGGGGGGCAGAGACCTGCTTGACCTGATGGGTGGTTTGGATTACTGAAAGAAAAATAGAAGAAAAATGTAAGAGAGCATTAGGTTAAGACAGCACATACTGTGTGACCAGTCAGGCTACACTTGGTTTAGCAATAGTCAATAACAAAAACATCAGGTAATGGTTATTCCTGCTTCAGCACCTGATAACATAAAATCTTTTCTTATGGCAACATACAAAAATAAAATGTAAATAATATATAAAGCAGTTCTCTACTAAATTAAGCAAGATACACTTTCAACATATTTAAACACTAGTCAATGCAGTCAGACAGTGCAGTTAAATGCAACATGTGCAATCCAGCACTATAAAAGTAAACAAGGTAAACAGAACATATGTAGGTGCCGTTCATTAAGCAGAATTATATAAAGGCATCCTGCAGTGTTAAAAAATAACAGAAACAGATAGTATAAG